>NC_091433.1:40635702-40709520 GCF_964237555.1 Oryctolagus cuniculus | reverse complement strand
GAAAGTTTTGGGTTTTATATGGGGATGGGTTAAAAAGATGGGAGGACCTTTTCCCCAGTTCTACAGCTCAGAAATGCTAGAGAATTTCCTTATGTGTGCAGGTTGCCTTCTCAGCCAGGGAATCTCAAGTGTCCTTTGGTCTCATTCTGCCATTAATTAGCTGCAGATCATGTGATCTTTCCAAACCTCCATGACCCCATCAGCAAAATGAACTAACATCTCCATCATAGCATGAGGGGCCTTCAAAAAGTTCATAGCAAACACGAATCAAGAGAAAACCATGCAGGGCTTCAAAATATTTTTGTACCACAACAAACATCTTTTAATTCAATTTTCTACAATTTTTCGAAGTATCATATTTTTGGAAGGACTAAATGAAATAATATATATGCAAACAATTAGTGTCATATGAGACACATAATAGACATCTAACTGATAATGTTTTTATTATTGATTTAGTACATTCATTTACTAAATATGTGTTGAGAAACTATATTAGAAAAAATTCTAGGCGCTGGGTTATGTCCATGACATTAAAATTCCTGCCCCCATGGAACGTTCATTCCGGTCAGGATGCTCTTGGTGGTACTCTACACGCCTGACTTGCACACCTTCTCATTCCGCCCTGCTTAGGAAGTTCTTTAAGGGCAGACATCACTGCCAATCTAATTTTGAATCCTTTATAGTACCTGAAGGAAGGCCACCTTGGACAGTCAGTAAGTATTTATTGAGTGGATTCTACTCACAAAGACTAGCAATAAACTTACCCAGAAATTGCTACGTCAAGTGACCACTAAGGACAGAAGCGAGCTGAAGCTTGTATGTTAAAGCTGCCATAGTCTGTTAATGAAAGAGCCCCACATTCTGAGTCTACTTACATTTATTTTCAATGTTGTTTTATGAAGCATTTCTGAACCCACCGCAAAATGAAGGTGAAGTAATAGTAGATATAGATATAGGTGTGACACAGCAGCCTGGGCCACATAAACTATACACAAGAAATGTGCTATGGTGTGAATATGGTCTGTTCCAAGCAAAACTCACATCAAGGCTTAATTCTTCAATGTAATGATACTGAAAGGTGGTGGGGCCTTTAAGAGGTGGGGCCTACTGAGAGGTGATGGGGTCATTTCAGCCCTCGTGTAGGGATTAATGCTGGTTTTGAGAGTCAGGGCTCCTAGCAGGCCTGGTCCTTCTCTGCTTTCTGTTTCCACACTCATCCCTCACATGCACTTTGCAAAGCTCTACACTGTGAGGTTCTAACCGCAAGTTGATGCCAGTGCCACGCATTTGGACCTGCGGAATGAGCTAAATAAGCCTCTTTTCCATACAAAGCTTCCAAGCCTCAGAGATTTTGTTGTAACAACATGCAGACAAGATTCAACTTTAAAGGGAGGTGCCTGGCTACCTTTACCTTAGAAACAAATTTGATCCCAATATACCTGCAAAGCCTGCAAGGAGAAGCTCAATATAAACTCAATACATAATGGTAAAGAACATTTATAAATCATTCTGGGCTGTGGTTAAATTAAGATGGTACATTTAGGAAGTCATGCACCTTGAAGCAATTGAAAATCAAGTTATCTATTCACATGAGGTAGTGTTTAAGATATTTGTGTTGAAAAATGGAACAATACATACAGTATGATAATACAGTCATTGTAGTATTCATAAACTTATATTGTACACAATTCCATCTGGGTGGATACTCTCCAAAATAAGAATGTAGGTTATATATAGTTTTTTATTTGATTATAGATATTTATCCTTTTTACATGTTTAGTTTCTGTAAGATATTTTTCTATAGAACTACACACACAATTTTCATCATTCATGGATTCCACACTGGAGAATTCACCTACTTCCTAAAATGTATTCATGACCCTACAGCCAACATTCATGGAGCTCTACAGTAAACATGTTGATACACACACAGCAACACACATCCCGTGGCGTGCGCGCGGCCAGAGGAAGCTGAACAAGGCGGTGCTTGGCCTTCGAGCTCACACTGTCAGTAAGGCCTCTTTTTCTTGGTCTACATGATGGCATGGTCCTTGCATGTTTCTGATTCTTGTCGAGGATTTTGCTGCTGCAAATGGCTCCCAGTCACAGGGCGGCAGCACTGTCTTGTCGCCCGAAGCACAAGAAGGCTGTGATGATTATGTGTGTTCAATAAGCTTTGTTCAGACACAAGTTACTGCACTGCTGGCTACGAATTTAACGCTAACAAATCAATAATATATATTAAATAAGAGGTCTTTAAATAGAAAGCACATGAAATGAGGCTCCGTATTGATTATTTGACAGGATGTTTGGGGTAGAGGCTTGCAGGAAGCTAACATCTCCCCCAGGAGCAATAGTCAGTATTCACTAATTCAGTTTTCAATGCAACTCAGTAAAACAGAACTCCACAAATAATGAGAATTGCATGTGTGTGTGTGTGTGTGTGGTGTGTGTGGTGTGTGTGTGTGTGTAAAACACATGTATGTAATACAGTCTGTTACACGCTTCATGCAATGATGCTTCATGAGGATCAGCTGTGGGCATTTATGAGCAATCACAATCTTCCGGAGTGTCAGGCTATAAAACAGGGATAATTTATCTGCTCCGTCTACTTGTTCTAACTGTCAAATGAGATCATGTATAAGAGGATTTGTTAGATGTTAGTAAACATCAAGATCAAAAGTTACTAATTGCACAACACAAATTTAGATGAAATCATGAAAAAAACCCTTAAAAATTAAATGATGAATTCTGAAAGCACTTTTTATATCCTAAGGTAGTAAATAATCCAGGAAATGGTTGTAATAAAACAGAGAAAATAACCTTTGTAAGAAGGAAAATCATGTAAATTATATGAAAGCTATACTTATGATCCAATTTGTAAATCTAGGAGCGAAAAATAGAACATTATAACGCTGACACACAGAAATGACTTCAGACATTCCACTGGCTTCCGGGTGTGTATGAAAGGCCGTTCCCCCAATAAATGACACATTTCACTCCCTGATCTTCCAGTCCCTTTTTAAATCCTAGTAACTGCTGATGGATGGGCAGTGGGATGGGAAGAGATTTAAATACCAGTAACTCATCCTCTACTGCTTGGCATTTTACATGCATGAACTTGAGTCATCATTCAACTAAATTAAATCATGTTCTAGTTAGGTATCTCAAAAATTGACAACATGGAGTAGCTATTGATAGCAAAACAATATTTTCCACAGTGGATACTCAGCAAGTACTGTTCAAATTGGTAGTTTTAAATATTCAACGTAAAGTATATATTTATAAATTTCCCAATCCTAACGATTTTCGTGCTCACAAAAATCTCTAAATCAAATACCAAGAATTGATTACTTACACACTGTTAGTGCAGTCACTGTGGAGAATATGGAGATTTCTTAAGAAACTAGAAGTGAGCTTGCCATGAGCCAGCAACCCCACTAGTGACACACCGGAAGACCTGAACACAATATATCAGAGATACCTGCACCACTAGGTTTATAGCAGCACTGTCCACAGGAGCCAAAATGTGGAATCAACCAAGGTATTCATTTACAGGCGAATGGATCAAGAAAATGTGGTAAACACAATGCAACATTTTCCAGCTATAAAAAAAAAAAGAATGAAATCCTTCCATTTGCAGCAAAGTGGGTGCAACTGGAGGACACCATGTTGAATGAAATAAGCTGGATACAGAACAAGTATCACATGCTCTCCCTTGTATGTAGGAGCTAAAATCTGAAAAAAAAAAAAAAGTCTGTGTGTATCAGTATTGCTGCAAATATGGTTTTGGAAAACTTTGTTTTATACTGTGTCCAACTAGTGGTTAAGAATGTTAGACTGGGGCCAGCACTATGTTGCAGCGGGTTAAAGCCCTGGCCTGAAGCATCCCATATGGGCACCAGTTCTAGTCCCAGCTGCTCCACTTCCCATCCAGCTCTCTGCTATGGCCTGGGAAAGCAGTGGAAGATGGCCCAAATCCTTGGGCCCCTGCACCCACGTGGGAGACCTGCAAGGGGCTCCTGGCTCCTGGCTTCGGATCGGCGCAGCTCCAGTCATTGCAGCCATCTGGGGAGTGAACCAACGGATGGAAGACCTCTCTCGGTGTCTCTACCTCTCTTTGTAACTCTTTCAAATAAATAAAATAAATCTTTTAAAAAAAAGTTAGACTATTATAGTTTTAATGATAGGTGATTACTTTAAAATTTATTGTATACAGGTAAAATGGCTATTTTTTCATTCAATTCTTGCTTATTATTGTTTTCTATATACCTACTAAACTAAGTTCTTTTTACTTCTTGTTAAATTTCTTATTTGGTGAATTATTAAGCCTTTTTTATTGTAATCTAAATTTAAAATGTTATCTTGAAAACTAGAAAAAGAAAGGGAGAAGGAAGGAGAGTGGGAGGAAGAGAGGGAGAGTGAGGTAGGGAAAATCAGTAAGTCCTTAGAATTCTGTCCAAGGGGCCAGGCTGTGGTGTGACGAGTAAGCTGCCGGCATTCCACATGGGCGCCGGCTCACGTCCCTGCAGCTCCACTTCAGATCCAGCTTCCTGCTAGTGTGCCTGGGAAAGCAGTGCAAGAGAGCCATGCATCCACGTGTGGGAGACATGGGAGAAGCTCCTGGCCCCTGGCTTCAGCCTGGCCCAGCTCTGGACATTGCAGCCATTTGGCGAGTTAACCAGCAGATCAAAGATCTCTCTCCCTCTCTAAGTAATTCTGCCTTTCAAGAAAAAATAGACAAAACCTTAAAAAAAAAAATTATCTACAAAGCACACTGAATCCATTAAAAACTAATTAAAAATAAAATAAAACTTTTCAAAAACATTTATTTACTTGTTTGACAGGCAGAGACAGAGATACACAGAGATCTCCATTTGCTGGTTCACTCCCTAAATGACCAACAGCTGCAGCTGGGCTTTGAGCAAGAAACCCTATCCAGGTCTCCCACATTGGTAGCAGACACTAGAGTACACCTCCTGCAGTGTGCGTTAGCAGGAAGCCAGAGTTGAAAGTGGGGTCAGGACTGGAACCCAGGCCCGTACATATGGGATGTAGGTGAGCTGAGAAGTACCTTAACTACTGTGCCAAACACCATCCCCAGTACTGTTTTCAGCGACTAAAGTGACTAAGCGTTCTCTGAGCTCAGCCCGCGCAGGTACTGGGAGGGGCTGGTGCTCGTGCTCTGGGGCCCTGTGCGGCTGTCACCGTGGCATTGTGTACTGAGCAAGGAAAACCCTCTTTCCTCACAATGTACGATGTAGCTGGGTACTGACTGAGGCCTGGCCACCAAAACAGTGCTGACAAAGGCTCAGGGTGAGAGAGCCCCAAGGCGACGCTGCACGGCGTCAGAGAAGGCCTTGCTGTGCAGAGTGGACGCACACCCGCTCTGACTGCTGTGGGAGGAGGGCGCGAGCTCTCCCAAGCTAAATAGTTCTTGTGTACAAATCCTGGACGGTATCACTCCACATGCGTTTTCTGAACAAAATAAAATGCCAGTACAACTGACTAGAACATTCATGTTGAAGCTGAGTGGGAGGCAACATTTAACCAAAAACAGGCTGGGCCTAAACTGAGCTTCCTTCTCCTGGGGAGGCATTTGGCAGAGTGATGAAGACTCCGGTTCAGGCACCTGTGCCGCTGCCTGGACGCAGCACCTACCTCCAGCTCCTGAACCAGGGCTTCCAGCCCGTGAGTTCCCTGGGGGCCGGCGGTTCCCTGCCACCCAAGTAAGAGACCTGGATGGAGTTCCTGGCTCCCAGCCCCGATGAGGACATTTGTGGAGTGAACTAACAGATAGCAGCTCGCTCTCTCTGCCCCTCGCCCCTTTCGCCTTTCAAATAAAGACATTAAAAAAGATCTCCTTAAGCAGTTGTTTTCCCTTCCCTTCAAAATTTTTCAAACTTTTGATATCCTCAGGCGCACTACCCAAGAATTGCCACCAGAGGGCACAATTAGCCTGAGAGTCTATTTTTAGAATCACCACAAACTATTATTCACTTGATTTCAATAGAAATGGTCCCTTCCTCTCAACTGAAAGGGAGGTAAATTTCTGTCTCAGGACTTGATGAATTTTGTTATTTTGGCCTAGGTTTTGTCATATCCCTGGTAAACCAATGTAGAAGAAAAAGGGGAAAAAATAAGTAAAAAGGATTTTTTTCCTCTAATGAGTGAATCAGCAATGGTTTCTCTGAAGCATGATTTTTCCACCACTTCGGGAGAACGACGGCAGCTCCCAAGCACAAGCGAGGCTGCTGGACAGAATAATCAGCAAGAAGCTACAGGCTATCGGCTTTTCTTCCTTCTTACACACACCAGGTTACAAACGGGCCTCTGGCTTTGAGAGCACAGAGGAACTGGTTTTACCTCCTCACACGTACTTTAGTTTGGGTATCGAGAATGAAGAGCTTGTCCTCTGCGTCTAGCAGTTTGCAGGCATAGGCTATGTTGACAGCTGTCTCCTGCTTGTCCCCCGTCAGCATCCAGATTTTGATGCCTGCTGTGTGAAGGGCTTCTATGGACTCAGGGACGCCCTCCTGCAGACGGTCTTCGATCCCAGTAGCACCTGCAAAACGACCAAAGTCCAACAGGCTTTGTACAGAACCAGCTGAAGCTCGCCTGGTCTCTAACCCAGTTACCTGACAGGCAGCTCAGTCCTGAACTACACAAACACTCCAGATGCTTCCAGAAACCCAGTGAGGTGTGGAGCCCCACTCCAACATCGTACACAAAGTAACATCTTGGTAGGGAGGCCTCAGAGGTCAATGACTTTATCCATCTTGCATGTCCCTCTCTTTGCTTAGCCTTGTAACCCACAGATTGAAGGGGGTTTCATTCACTGATGTATGTAATCCTGCTCCATGATTTTATAATCCTATGATACTTCCAAGGATACGGCAGTGCCTTTTCATAACCTAAGTCCATAATTTCCTTTTCTGAAACAGAGGCCAGAGATTTTAGAATTTAAAAGTTTTCCAGATTTTAAAGGGATAATGTGGCATACATTCTATATTTTGTAATAGCTGCTAATAAAGCAAATCAATGTTTATATAAAGACTATAAATAAGCTTACATTAAGGAAGGCCTGATTTTGCAGCCAAATGAGTTTTGGCACTAAATCCATGGAGCATTTTCTTTTCATTTGGGAAGTGCAGACGAGGAAATGTGGCCCTATACTGTCACAGAGAATTTACTTATGCGTAGGTGTCATTACCTCAGTTGTTAGATAATCAGGTCCTGGTATTTATCCTTAATACAGGAAAAGAGCTCAGACGTTGGTTGCTTAGCGTGTTAGTACCTATACAGGGGTACCTCACAAAGTTCATGAAAAATGGAAACAGAAGTTTATTTTGGCGCAAAAATATGAAATCCACACATATGAGTTATCTGCAACAAGTTAGGGAAATGTATTATATGAAAAAAATCTATGCATGGATATCAAGATAATTTTGTACCAAAAGTAAAGTTTTTATTCCATTTCCATGAACTTTTTGAAGTCCCCTCATATTAGAATCCAGATCTCCAGACTGTTGGGCAATTGTCCTCAAACTTGATTACCTCTTGGAATTACTTGGGAACTTCCACAAATTCCAGTGCCAGGCCATATACTAGACCCACTGATCCAGGAACCGTGGGGATAGGCTGCAGACGTATTTTTTTTTTGATTGACATAATAGTTGTACCTATTTGTGGGGTAGAGTACAACAGTCCGATGCCTGTAGACAATGTACAATGGTCACATCAGGGTAACTGGCATTTCTACATCCTCATTTATTATTTCTCTCTGCTGGAAATCTTAGACTCTTCTAGATGTTTTGATGCATCATAAATTGTTATAGACGGCAGATACCAGCTTGTGCTAGAACACCAGAACTGATTGCTCCTGTCTGATTTTGTTTTCCTACCTGGTATCTACTCCTCTCCATGCCCCTTCCCTCCAAACCCCCATCTCTATCCCTTCCTAATCTCTGGTGATCTCTATTCTACTCTCTTCTTCTGAGATCTTTTAAAAAAAATTTAAAAAAGATTTTTAAATTTATTTATTTGAGAGGTGGAGAGACAGAGACAAAGGTCTTCCATCTGCTGGTTCACTCCCCAAACAGCCACAATAGCCAGAGCTGGGCCTATCCGAAGCCAGGAGCTTCTTCTGGGTCTCCCACATGGGTTTAGGGACCCAAGCATTTGGGCCATCTGCTGCTGCTTTCCCACGCCATAGCAAAGAGCTGGATCGAAAGAGGAGCAGCTGGGATGCAAACTGGTGCCCACATGAGATGCCAGCGTTGCAGGCAGAGGCTTCGCCCACTATGCCACAGTGCCAGCCTCATTCTGAGATCTTTTCTTAGCTCCCAGAAATAAGTGAGAACAGGTACTTTTTAACTTTCTCTGCAGGCACCAATATTTTTTAAAGCTTTCCAGATGATTCCAACTGCAGCTCAACCTGAGAGAAGAGGTGTCAGGTGGGTGAATTTTGGTTGAATTCAGGAAGTGAGAGAAGAGAAATAAATTTCATTAGTTTATGTGCAGGTGCAAAAATAAGGAAGGACTCTGGGGCCAGGTAGACCTGTGCTTCCTGTTTGGTTAGTTAGTAACCAACTCCCTCAGTTACTAGTATGTGACCTTGAACAAGTCATTGAACTGCACTATGCCCCAAATTTCTCTAAGTAAGATGGAGATTTGTTGTGAAGATTAAAAAAAAAAAAAAGATTTCACATACTGAGTGCATTATTCAATGCCTGGCAAGAAACTTCAGCTTTCTTCTTCTCTTAAGCCTTGGTATTTGACTTTGCACTCTACATTGAGCAGTGGAGTTTTAAATAATCGGAAGAAAGGCCACCATCATCCCATCACAAATGAAGTCTAGTTCACTTCAGTGGAAAACAGAATGGAAAGGGTTGGACTCTGGCTACTGGCTGGACTATACAATGAAAGCAGAACCAAAGGTGTTTCTTAGATCAAAATGGGAAAAAGGAGGCTCTGGTGAGTAAGTAACTCATTTAAAGGAAGCCGGTGTTTTCTCAAGGCCGTATCCCATAAGCTACCTACCAAGTAATGTTAGTTTGTTCTCCAACCTCATGGCTGATTCAGTAAGCAGCTCTTCTCTGTTGTCAATGCTGGTTTCAGCTAAAAAATGATTCCTCAGCCACTCCGCATATTCACTGTCACTCATGACCTAGGGGAGGAGGAAGAAAAGAAAAAAGCTGTGAGCCGGGTCATATGATCTTGCAGGATCCACTAGGACTGATTTTTAGCAAGATCTTAAGCCAGCAACTTGTTTCAGGTACTTCTCCCCATGGGCACAGTCATGCCAGACCCATATCCTCCACCACCTGGCTATGAGCTGTCCACACTCTGTGATCAGACTAGTGCAATGCTAATGACGGACGGTGTCCTTTGCCTCTGCTTCTCCAGGGAATTCCAGGCACCATTCATGCTGAAAGTGGATTTGTCTGTTTAATTAAACCAGGAAAAATGCCATTGGGAGAGAATCCAGGGTGCTTATTTATTTATTTGCATGTCTCATAAACACAACTTTAGGAACATAGTAATTCATCCCACCATACCCACCCTCCCACCCCTCTTCCTCCTCCCTCTCCTATTCCCTGTCCTATATTTTACTAAGATCTATTTTCAATTAACTTTATACACAAGATTAACTCTATTCTAGGTAAAGAGTTGAATACTTTGTGTGAGAAAGAAAAAGGACAAAAAAATAAAACTGTTCCTCAATAGCCCAGACAAGGGCTGTTCAAAGTCATAGCATCTCAAAGTTAATTTCACTTTTTAGCATTCTCTTTTATTTTTTGAGAAACTTAATTAACTTTGAAGAAGAACCTAAGAATGACACATCTTTTGCGAGCACTTAGACGTAACTATAACGTACGAGACATAAGAATATCCTCCACTCAATAAACTAAAACAAAATTAATTCTTTGAGAACAAGTTTTACTACTAACTCTCCTAATACAACTCTTTGAGGACAGAGGTCCTGCATGGGTAGTGTGCACAGTGACTCCTGTTGTTAATTTAATCATTAACACTCTTATGTATGATGTCAGTGACTGCCTGAGGCTCTTGCCATGAGCTGCCTAGGTAGGCTATGGTGTCAAGATGGGTCAGTTGGAGGGACTCTGCAGCTGGCAGCATCTTTAATATATTTTTAGTGTATTTGTAAAAGTAGAAAGAAAGAGGCCATGTAGTGAAGCAAGAAAGTCTTATTCCAAATACTAATCAAGTGGAATTCCTGAAGGAGACCCAATGATAACTCTTCCTTTGTTTTTGCCATGAAGAGAGGATGGTGTGGAGCGGCTGAAGCCATTTCTGTATCTGCTCAGTCTTTCCCACAAGCTACTTTAATTTGGGAGAATCTAACATTTAATATAGCACCTTTTTATCAGGGACAGGATCATTCGTCTAAAAAGGCAGGGTTGGTTTGACCTTGAACCCTAGTCTTCCTACAGCTATTAGTGAGGGAGGCTTTTGGCCCTACCCACAGCTGGTTGATGGAGTTCCTTGGGTCTATAACAGACCCCACTTTCTCTAACAGAGCCCCTAATAACCAGAATTTGGAAAAGAAAAGAGAGATCCTGGTAACAACATCCTTCAAATCATTTCTTGGAGCTCTTTCTTATTCTTTAAATTTTTATTTAGAAAGGATATAATATGTCCCAGTAATATTCTCCACAGAGAATAATCCATGCTGAGATATCTCATAAGCTTACTAGGACTTAGTAAGCTCAAGACTTCGGGAAAAAATACCAAGAACTTATAAGGGGGAAAATTAAAGCTACTCTCTGGCCTCATTCTTTCCAAAGACATAGGGAGCAATATTTTCTATGTTCTGAGGAGGAGGAAGTGGGATCCAGAGGGTTTTGTGTCTAGCCAAACAACTGTTTAAATATAAAGGCACTCACAGATACAAAATGGTCCATAGTGTTTTCAAAATATGCATTTTCTACAAACTTCTTGAAGAGCTGTCATAGGCATGGATTTCAAAAACAAATTGCACCAAACTAATCTTTTAATTCCATTTTCAACCAAGTTTTTGGAGTACCCTCATACACTGAAACATATGAGAACTTAGAGAATATAACTTTTAGGCACCCTTCTTACTATACATTCTGGAACAAAACCCGACATACTAACATGTGGAATGGAGAAGCTGCAAAGAGACTCGGTCCCAAGGCCCTCATCCAATGCCTGGATTAGGGTTCCACACGCACTAGTCTTCAGTAAATGGTGGTTAAATGAGGGAAAGAACAAGACAGACGGGCTGGACCCGGCAGCCTCACCTTCTTGGCTATACACAAGGTGCGCAGTCCTCGTTTGGCGTAGTCATCCAAGTGCTCCTGAGTTTTCTCCCTTATTAGCATCTGTTGCTCTTCTGCAGTCGCCCCATCTGAAATAATGAACAACACCCTGGTGTTCCTACCCATCCGCCCAATTACAGATGCGTTTTCAAATGCAATGGTAGTTTAATCCACAATAATATAAGACTTTTCTAGTTTTGAATCCCAAACATGTACCTATAAAAAAAATAACTCTCTGAATAAATAAATCTTTGCCTTGTTCCTTTCTCACTGGGTAAAGTTCTAAGAATTTAATATCTACACTGCTCCCTGACCATCAATAAAGATAATCACAGACTATATGGATGCTTGCTGTCATTTGTCAAGTCCTTACCCTATGCTAAGCACTTGGCAGATAGCATGTCATTACCGTCTCAAGCATTGATAATGGAGGTCCTATAACACCCACTTTATTAAAGAATCAGGCATGGAATAGTTAGATAACTTTACCAAGATACAACTAATGACAGAGTCCAGATTTGAACTTGGATAGGCATAGCCACAAAGTTATTTGCTTTCCGATAAAATCCTAGCCACCTTCCTCTTAACTCACCAAGTATGACTGATTCCTAATGATCTACTTCTTTGCCTTTATGAAACCATTGAGGGTGACTTTTTAGCCTCTGGGCTCTTCCTGTCACTGGCATCTCAGCTCTGCATGAACCTACCTGGGGACCCCCTTGAGAGCAGTTCCATGATTACAGAATCAGCACCCTTTGTGTACACCACAACTTGGTTGGAAAGTGGGTGCCGCACCACGACAGACATTCTTTTTCTCACGGAGTCGAAGGGCAGGATGTGCAGGAGCTGAAATGTTAACGATCCCAAAGCAGCAAAGTCCACCATGACCTGCTCTGGGGTCCGTGACTGCAAAGTGCATCGGTAAGCCCTGGCCGCGTACACCAAGGCTGCTTCATCTGGGCTCTCTGCCTCATAACACAGGTCGGAAGCCAGGGGCTGTCCAGGCAGGGATTCCACCTTGCCATTGGTGAGGCCTGTGTCACCGTCTTCTTCCTCCATTTCTCTGCCACAAGCTGAGTCACGGGGGCTGTGGGTGCTCTCGCTGACCTGGGAGATTTCTTCTTGAACGGGTGACGCGGTTTTCACCCGACTAAACAGAGACAGTCTGCTCACAAAGGCGTGTGGAACTCCAGAAGACGACTCTTTCCCACTGGCAAGGGATGGTGAACTGGATCTCCGGACGGACAATCTCTGGAAAAGATTTTTAATCTCTTCCAAGGACTTACTGGGCATTCCACTCAGGGAAGAGAGGCGGATCTAGGAGAGAGTTTAGGAAGGTCTCAGCAATCCAGTCAAAAGCAGCTTATGATGACTTTGAAGTCGAACGTGGAAAAAATTAGATATGAAAATAATTATCACTACCTCCAATGGCTAGCAACCTGCTTCAGACTTACAATTTGAAAGCATGAACAAAAATAAAAGCCAAAATGAAAAGAGTGTACAAAGTTGTTAATGACATTGTAAATCCCACAACCACTTAGGAAGAAATTTGACAATGGATAGTAAAGTGCTAATATTGGGCATAATGATAGCATTTTTCTGAAATAAATTATTCTAAATATAGAAAAATCATAATCTTTATTGTGTGTATTCTAACACTAACAACTTAAAAATTATAAGCAAATTAAGTGTTCAATCATAAAAATATATAGAAATATCTGGGATTTAAAAATGAAGTTTATAAAGACCATGGGTCAATAATGGAAAAGCTATGAAAAATATAATAAGAAGTAACAACACACATAGTAAAAAACTACAAGAAATTTAAGGGTTAACAAATTACTTTCTTCCTCTACTTCTCAAATTCTGTCAAAGGTTATTATGTTGACTTTTTTTTTTTTTTTTTTTAACAAAACAGACCGATAAACTAAGTAGCTTAAGGAAGAAAAGTTAACATCACATATGAATTTGAGTTTCTATTTCTATAGAACTTTTTCATATTCATGCCCCAATTTCTTTTAGATCTTAACTTTCATCTGTGATTATCAGTGATTAAACTTGGACCAATCAGTCATATCCTAAAATTTTCTCTTTCATAAATGCCCAGGGAATTAAAAAGCTTTCTCCTAAAAATGTGTAATTTTTTTGACAGTTTGAGGATGTCATACTGGTAACTTTCGAATTTATGAGCAACTCAGAAATGCAAAGAAGAGTGAAACTATCTATATTCGTCATGAATTGTGATTAGCTCCTTGTTCACGGCCTTCCTATCACTACCCCAAAATACCAAGAAGACTTGGCTCTTCTCTGCCCATGGAGGTTTTCTTTCAGGCAATAGAATAACACGTTCTTTAGGCATATGCTAATACTGTTTCTCAGTCAGGAAACAACCTAAGAAGCCTGCTTTAGAAACAGAGAGAATGGTAGGTCGAGGAACTAAAGAATATCTGGCAATTTATTCTCTAGTTACATAATCACGTTTCATGGAGCATCTTTCAAGGCAAACCTCATGAAAATACAGTTGTCTCTATCAAATGCAGCTTAATTGGAAGTAAATTATTTTTATGTTAAATATGACCACCTCTGAAGTTGCCAACAGAAAATGATCTGATGGAAAATTAAAATTTAATTGGATTGTGCTGCAAATTGAATTTTAAGTAGATGTGTGCAGAAGGGGAGATAGTTATACACAAGGAAGCCAGCACAGCAAGCAGTGAATCACCAGCCTCTAAAATAAGTTTTCCTTCTTAATTGGAAATGAACTTTCCATGGCTTCTAAGCGACAAATAGACTTTAAAAATCCATCTTTTGTGGGAACTGCAGAGTCTTAGCATATTATTAGATCTGTTGGATTTTAGGCTGAGTTAAAACTAACTCAGCTTATACTTGGAAAAGATATATTATCATTAAACATGGTAATGAATCCAATATTCTATATTCTTCTTAATGTCACAATATAACGTTGGAGATCTCAGAACTCTCAAAGGAGATTTTCATTTGGTGAGGGAATCAAAGCAAAATGAACTGTTCTTATCAGCTATTCTCTTAAAGGCTAAAAGTATAGTTGCCCTGAGCCACACTTTCAAGGTTCAAATCCTACCTCTCCCACAAATCAGTTTGTGACCTTGAGCAAACTACTTAACTTCATCTATAAAATGCAGAATAGTGGAGTGATAGTACCTGGATCACAGGGTTGCTGCAAGAATTAAACATAGTAATACCAGCAAATCACTTAGGCCATGGTAAATGCAGAACACAGAGTAAGTATTGAATGTATGTTGTATAATTGCTATTGGCTATTATTAATTATTATGATGATGATTATAACAAGACTAGCCAGATATATTTCAGCCCAACTGGAAGGTTACCTTTGTTTGAATTAGAGACCTTACCTTTTGTCGTGGTTGGTTAGGAGCAGAAACCACAACTGTGTTGCAAATAGCCAATGCAATAAAGAAGTCCATGATGTACAAGGTCTCCAGAGGTGGATTGCGGGTGGTCTCATCCAGTGGAGTAAAGAGTTGAGGTGTAATCTGACTAAACTTGTCCAAAAGTCTGGTATCTGGGACCACATCTGTTTCCTGAAGGTCCAGTAAGAAGATGTTATTAAAATCAACATGAAAAGTAATCTTATGGACCAGGGTCTAAATGAAGCATGAGATGGTGACCTTTACTTTTTTAAAGAAAACTTTTATAATAAATATAAATTTCACAAGTACTTTTGGATTATAGTGGCTTTTCCTCCTATAACCTCCCTCCCACCTACAAACTGTCCCATCTCCTACTCCCTCTCCCATCCCATTCTTAAGATTCATTTTTAATTATCTTTATATACAGAAGATCAACTTAGTATTTACTAAGATTTCAACAGACTGCACCTGCACACACAAAGTATACAGTATTGTTTGAGTAGTAGTTTTACCATTAATTCACATAGTACAACATATTAAGGACAGAGACCCTACATGTGGAGTAGGTGCACAGTGATTCCTGTTGTTGATTTAACACAGGTGAACTTTATTTTTCTAAAAAATTTTTTAAAACCCTGAAGATATTAAGTGTCAAGGGGAGTGAAAATGGAAAACAGTATATAAAAATACAAATTCAAAATCTAGAATGGATGTTATTAATGAGGGCTACCTTGATCACTGAACTAAACAAGAGCCAGGAACAATACCTTCCACTAAAATCTAGTTGAACATTTTCTCATTTGAAGTATATGGTGACAGACATATTTATTTCACCTAGAATTCTACACATTGTCATTTCATCCAATAGCAACTGATGAATACCAGCGCCTATTAAAGTGAGGATGCTATTTCAGCACATGATTATAACAAAATCTTTCTGGATCAAGTCACTGTTATTGTAAAAGCCAAATCTCCAAAATAAAAATTCTAAGTCGCTTAACAGATTTAATCAGCATTTCCCAGTACCATTCTGTAAGACATTGGTAAGGATTCTCCCCGATTTCTCATCACCAAATAGGCCCTCCTCTTAAAGATTCTTAGTACAGCTTTCCGCTAAGAAGTTTTGTTGTTGGAAAAAAGAACTCCATACTGTTTAACATAATGCCGCTCGCACTCGTGAGTACTCATTTTAACAAAGGAGTGCTGTGGTAGAAAGCTGATCGTAATCCGGTACCACAGAGGTGAATGCTTTTGAAATTCTTCAGCTGAGGCAGAAGAGGCATTATCTGCTCAGAATCCACATTTTACAAAAGCATCACTGCATTCCAGAGGAGCAGGCAAGTCAGGGGCAGTGAAGAATGAAACAGGGAGATGTGTGATCCCGGACTCAGATCATGGCTTATCCTCAGGCCCAGTATAGATTTAACAAGAAAAGCACGGGATTAAAGTTCAATGTGTGTGGACCGGCACTGTGGTGTAGTGGGTAAAGCCACCACCCATGATGCCAGCATCCCATATGGGTGCCGGTTCGAGTCTCGGCTGCTCCATTTCCCACCCAGCTCTCTGCTACAGCCTGGTAAGGCAGTAGAAGATGGCCCAGATGCTTGGGCCCCCACACCTGCTTGGGAGACCCAGAAGAAGTTCCTGGCTCCTGGCTTCAGATTGGCACAGCTCCAGCCATTGCAGCCATTTGAGAGTGAACCAGAGGATGGAAGACCTCTCTTTCTCTCTCTTGCATATATATTGCATATATATATGTGTATATATATATATACACACACACACACACATATATGAGATATATATATAAAAGACATATATACATATCTTTCTCTGCCTCTGCCTCTCTGTAACTCTGCCTTTCAAATAAATCAATAAATAAATCTTAAAAAAAGTTCAGTGTGTACAGGCTTGAGTTCAGGTCTGAGCACCACTGCACACCAGCTTACTGAACTCTGAGCTGCATTTTGTTTTCTGTACAATATTAAGATGACTTATCTGCCAAGGTTGTTGTTCAAAGTAGATGAGAGAAAAGACTGAGATGAGACCAGCACAACAGGAACCCAAGTAATTTAAGGTTCTTTTTCTTTCTTTTCTTCTCAAATGACACACCTAAGAGTTCACGCAGCTTAGGAGGCTCATAAGAGGTTAAAAAGTTCTGTATTCGGGGCCAGCTCTGTGGCTTAGTAGGTTAGGCCTCTGCCTGCAGTGCTGGCATCCTACATGGGCACCAGTTCGGGTCCTGTCTGCTCCATTTCTGATCCAGCTCCCTGCTAATGTGCCTGGGAAAGCAGCAGAGGATGTCCTAGGGCCATGGGCCTCTGCACCCACGTAGGAGACCTGGAAGAAGCTCCTGGCTCTGGTTTGGCCCAGCTCCAGCCATTGGAACCATTTAGTGAGTGAACCAGCAGATGGAAGACCTTTCTATCTCTCCCTTTCAAATAAATAAGTCTTAAAAAAAATGGTGTGAGTTTTCTTTTGCCACAAATCATTCTTAAATTTCTGTCCAAATAGATGAATCTCCACTGTCCTGATGGTTGCTTTAGCAGAGGTTTGAATGCTGTTTCATTTTGACAGCATTCAGAGACGCCCATTTCTGTGGGCTGTGAGTGAGCTGGCTTCTTTCCTCTCGAATCTCCTGCTTTCGGTGACACCGAGGTTACACCTGGGCTGACTCTCAGTCGCTCAGAGGGCAGCTCCAGCCTCAAGGACTTCCTGGCCAAAAAGCCAGCAACAGAGAGAGGTAAAGATGGAAAAAATTTTTTACTCACTGAATGTTTAGTCAATCAAAGGATGCCTGGAAACTGTTGTGTGGTAGGAGGGCAATTCCAAAAGCTCATGGAAAGTGGAATTAAGGGAAGCTTTTTTTTTTCTGCAAATAAATTTTGAAATCTATGCATAGGTTTTTCCACAATATGCATTTTCATGAAGTTTTTTTAATATCCCTTGTATTTTCATTACAGCCTATAATTACACTGTCAAGTACTGCTGTGGGCATTATTTCCAAGGCATCCTCCTCAGAATGTTAACAAGTAATAAGCAAAACACAAAGAGCTCCATACTGACGTAAGCTTAATCATTGTTTAAGTTAAACAAGCTTTTTGGTTGACTCTCGGAATATTTAACAGGCATCAGGAATCTCCAAGAAGACGCTAGTATATACAACCACTCACATTCTATTTTGTAGAGCTGTTTGTTGGCTACAGCGCATTTGGGATTGAGTTAGAGATCTTAGATGTTAATAGGGATTTAACTGTATTCATGATCCCAGCATTGGCTAATAATTGGTTTCAGGACATAATGATCAAACTACATTCAGAAGTGAATATAAGAGTAATGGATGGTGTTTTAACTTCTGGTTTTGTGACCAATGCCATTTGCTATGTTCTGAACGTTTCTCCAAAATTCCCATGTTGAAACCCTAACCCCTACGTGATGGCGTCAGGAAGTGGGATCTTTGGGGATGTGATTAAGTTAGGAGGACACAGCCCTTATGAATGAGATTACTGTCCTCATAAAATGGCCCACAGGCACTTGCTTGTTCCTTCCATCACATGCAGACATAGACAGAAGGTACCTGTTCTGTGAATAGGGAGCCGCCCTCACGGGACATGGAATTGACAGGGTCCTTATCTTGGACTCCAGATTTTCAGAAATAAGTTCCTGTTGTTTATAAGCCATAAAGTTTATGGTGATTTTGTTATAGCATCCTATATAGGTTAAGACACTTTTGATGCAAGCCAATTAATATGTCATTCAAGAGAAAGGTATTTCACATTGTGGTTAACATGCCTCTTGGGATGCCTACATCCGATATCAGAGTGCCTGGGTTTGAGTCCCAGTGCCACTTCTGATTCCAGCTTCCTATTAATGCACACCCTAGCAGGTGATGGCTTAAGAACTTAGATCCCTATTATGCATGTGGGGGATCTGGATTGCCATCTGGGCTCATGCTTTTGACCTGGCCAAGATATGAATGTTGTAGGCATTTGGGAGTGAATCAGAAGATTCATCTGTCTATTTCTACCTTTCAAATACATGCAAATTTTTTTAATTTTAAAAAACATGGTATTCAGGAAATTAAATAGTTGTATGACTAAAAGCCTATACTCTAACCATGAGGAAAAAAAAATACTAAAGCTGGCCAAAGCCACGTGTACCTGACTTGTTTGTGTACATGTGGGTCACGTTGGCAAAACTGTGCTAATAAAGTATTGTCAAAATAAATTGGAAAAATCTAGGATCTCAGGACCATAAAAGGCCCTGAGATCACAATAAAATAATACATATAAAATAAGAAAAGAATATTTAAAGAAGACCCACATTAAAATGAAGCTGCAGAAGCTGGTGTTGTGGCATAGCAGGTAGAGCCACCACCTGCAGTTCTGGCATCCCAAATGAGCACTGATTCGAATCCCGGCTGCTCCACTTCTGATTCAGCTGTCTGCTAAGGCCTGGGAAAGCAGTAGAAGAAGACCCAAGTACTTGGGTCCCTGCACCCACATGGGAGACCCAGAAGAAGCTCCTGGCTCCTGGCTTCAGATTGGCGCAGCTCCAGCCCTTGTAGCCATATGGGGAGTGAACCAGCAGATGGAAGACCTCTCTCCTTATCTCTCTCTCTCTGCCTCTCTGTAATTCTGCCTTTCGAATAATTAAATCTTAAAAAAAAAAAGCTGAGAGTGGCAGAACCCCACTTTAATTGATTATGGAAAACCACAAATAGGCAGTCAATGGCGAACATGACACTCTAGAAGGGAGATGCTGCTGACCAAGCGGCTTTAAGAGCACTCCCTCTCCTCCTCTAGTCCCACCTGTACAGGAGGTTCCTATTTCTTGCTGCCATCCCCCTCCAGTTTTAGGGGCTCACTAACTCATCCCTGCAATTCTGGATTAAGTAATATATAAAGGCCTTTTGTCGGCCCCTTCTGATTCCTAAATGTCACAGATCCAAAGGAAAAAGGCAAAAAGCCAGTAACCACATAAGCACATATTAACAACTCCTCCACTGCCCCACATTCTCCTATTGTCCTGCACATCCCAGATGCTGTGTGCACCGAATGCCTTTCCTTGCTTTTACTCTGCAAACTTCCACTCATTAATCCTAATTCAAGTTTGGCTCTTTGCATCTCTTCTTGATCCCTTCTTGCCCCATTAGAGTGGATCATACCCTTCCTATACTTTAGATTAACTACTCCATCTTTAATACCGGATTACAATTATTCACCTGTTTGTCTGACTCCTCTCTGCAGAACAGAACTGAAAGCTGGGGACTATGGCCCAGCTATCTACCACTGTCCACTAGGACACTATGACTTCCACTAACGAGTTTATTTGTCTTGTAAGTATAGTTTATCTATGGTTCTAGATACTCCTCAAGGAAAACAGGGCTTCACAGGGCAGGCAGGATTAGTTGAAACTCACATTCTACTTGAAGGATATGATTGATCCAAACTATCTCATAATAAAAAATAATCAGATGCTTCTAGATTGAGACATGCAAAGATTAGGGTGAAATGCGTTGGACTGAGTGGCAGAAAAGGCTTCATGGAGGATGGGACATCTAAGCCAAGATCTCCAGGACAGGAGGGAGACAGTCACAGAAGCACCTAAGAGAAGAGCATCCCAGGTGGAATGAACAACATGCTGCTGAATGAAACTCCAGAGGATTCAAGAAGCAAAAACACATTAACTTGCAGAGAGAAGGCTTCCATTTCTTTTCTTTTTTTTTTTTTTTAATTTGAAAGGCAGAGTTTCAGAGACAGACAGAAAAATCAGAGTCAGAGATACAGATCTTCCATCTGTTGGTTCGCTGCCCAAATGGCCTCAATGGCTGAAACTGGGTCAATACAAAGCCAGGAGCTTCCTCTAAGTTTCCTATGTGGGTGCAAGGGCCCAAGCACTTGTGCCATCTCCTGCTGCATTCCCAGGCACATTAGCAAGGAGGTGAATCAGAAGTGTAACGGCTGGGACACGAACTGGCACCCATATGGGATTCCAGCTCTGCAGGCAGCAGCCTTACCTGCTACGCCACAGCGCTGACCCCGAAGGCTTCTATTTCTATAATAGGTACTATGGATATAGGAGTCATGGGCCTCCATGACATCCTAACTTCCCAAGCCTGGCATGTCCTTGCTGGGAACTCAACTAGGAGCCTCACTCATTCTCTGGCTGCACGCTTGCCTCCTATGAAGGGGACCACCTTACAGCCTTCTACTTGCAGACATCAGTGTGATCTCAAGCCGCTGTTCTCTCCCTGGGCTTGATGGATGGGGTTTCAGCATCACATACATAATTTTTACAGTTGTGCCTTTGTCATATCAAATATCATGCAACTTTCTCAAAATAACCTTTAGCCTCCACAAAGGAAAAAATCAACTTGTCTACACCAAGAGTGAGAAACGATATTTGCAAAATGCAAGAGGAGAACCAAAGCCCCCAAACATCTGTATAATCAGAATGACACATGTCTGTGGTACAGGGAAAGTGAACACAAGACAGACAGAGTGGAAGTGCTAAAGCCTGTTAGGCAGCTTGGCTCAACAACTTTCAGGATGTTTTACTGAGAATGGATGTGTCAGACCCTGGGCTTAATGTTGAAGAGTCAAGATGAGTAAGGTTTGTTCTAAAGGAGCTAACTGCACAATGTCAGAGGCAGAAATAAGGCCAATGTTGTATGGACCCATGGAGAGAACGTGTAAACAGAGCTCGGAAGCTGAGCAAAAAGAACTTGGAAAGTCTTCAGAGTCGGCAGTAAAGGTAGTTCTTAAAAAAATAAGTATTTCATCCAATTCGGTAAACAGAGGTAGGATACAAAGGTAGAATATATATTTAGGCAGGCAAAATGGTATAAAAGAACAAAGACTTTAAAAAAAAATCATTGTTTACTCCAAAAAGAGGGTGGGGCTTGATTAAGAAATGGGGAGGGAGGGTACGCCACCAATTCACCTGATTGCCAGTAACATGTTATTTCCAACTAAACATGAGTGGACATGTACTTACAGACATGTACCTACTTCCTGATGGGTGGAGAATATAAAAAGTGAAAGCGTAGCATAGAAGGATACATGTATCTACTTCTGATACAGCCTTAGAATGAGTACTGAGAAGGCACTCTATCTCTTTTTTCAAAAGTTAAAGAAAAATTAAGTCTGGGTGTATTGGAACAGTTTGACAAATGGCAAAGATGTAATGTAACAGGTTTTATATCCTCAGTGCCATGGTAATGAGTTGGACTAAAATGATCATTCCAGTTCTGCAGTTGTTGCTGGCAACATTGAAGAGATTCAAGCAATTTCCCTCGAGGCCTTCCAGGCATAAATGACACTCATGGGGTCTATTCATACCACATGTCTGCTATGAAAATCATATAATAAATCCACTATAGAAACACAAGGTTCCCTAAAGCCAATTTATTCTTGTTATGTCACCTATTTTGGAGGTGTTACTAGTCTCTTGGTGGCAGAATCCTCATCTTGGCAAACCATGAGAGTTAATGAAGTGTGAAAGGCAGAGAAAGAAGTTGACATTTTATAAAAGTAATTTTAATTCTAGTACAACTTTTGATTTCTGATTCTTCTCACAAAGAATTCCCCTCTTCTCTGTCTACTCCATAATCCCTTATGTTGTTTGTAGTAAAACAGGTTGGTTTGTTAATGGATATGACCAGACAGTTGCTAACACTTCACATGGGGATTCCAGGACACACCGTGTTTTGGTTCTGAAATGGAAATATTAGAAGAGGCCCTTCTGGAGTAAAGGAATAGAGAAGACAACATAGGTTGGGTGGATTGGAGGGAAGATGACAGAGTCAACAAGGCCGCTGAGAGCACCATTTCCCTGTCAGACAAATCTACCCATGTAGGACATAACTCTGGCAAACGCTGCTCGTTCTGAGAGTGAGCCACGATCCTTAAACCAAGGCAGCTTTTCTCAGGTTTAGCTTGACCAGAAATACCACATTTCCTTTTTTTTGAGAAAGCTGTTACACTATCGCTCAGCACCAAATTTTATCAAACTTAAGGAAGCTGTGATACTGTGGCTCCTACTTGTAATTAGTGTGTCAATCATGCTGGACTGCAGTTGGGCAGTCTCCTTGGTAGAAAGGACAAGTGCTTCACTCTGTCATACAGTACGGATGGACCAGATTCTAGTCATGCATTCACACTTACAATGGGGCTACTGAAAGCAGCCTGTCTGGAATGAGGCATTTCACTGTCTCCTTCTCGGCTTCCTAGAGCACAAGAGCTTCCGGCAAGATGATTGGAGGGTTTGTTTCCCAAAGGCCCATTATGAGCTGTCCTGCAGCTGTGGGCTCTCTTTTTCACCATATTGCTGAGGGAGTTGCTGAGGTTGTCTGTGAAATCTTCATCTTCAGAGATGGCTTCCTGGTAAGACTCTAATCTCTTGGCTGAGGAAGAAAAATCACACCGGGTTACCACCTGAGAAGAGCCACTTGCGATCTGAGTTAGATGGCTACGGACACAGTTGTTTCACATCATCTTGCCTTTCAAGCCTGGTCTCCAACTCCTGCACCCCCTCCCTGCCCCACTCAGTTAATGAACTTACCTTGTACCTCATGGAGAAAAGTAGAAGCCATCAGCCATGAACTACCTTCTTTTTCTGTCATCAAATCTGTCCTCCATCTGTATCTGTATTCATGACTCTGCTTTTCCTCTTACTACTATGAATAAAGCACCTATTTTGTTTCAAAGGCCAAATCCTCCACTTGTGATCTGGATCCCACCCTCTGGATTCCTCTTTCATTTGCAGCAGTCTCTCCTCAACAAATTTCATGACTTTCTGTCCCCATCTGTCCAGTGACATTGCTCTTGTTATAGTCACACATGTGTTTTCTGCTTTCAAATCTGATGATTACGTCTTCTCCTATCATAGGTGAATGTTCAATAATACTCAGAAGAGCTGACCATTCTTTCTTCCTTGACATGACTCTTTTGGTTTCTCTGACCCTACATTTTTTAAAAATTTTTTAAAAGATTTATTTATTTGAAAGACAGAGTTACAGAGAGAAAGGAGAGGCAGAGAGAGAGAGAGAGGTCTTCCATCCTCTGATTCACTCCCCAGATGGCTGCAATGGCTAGAGCTGTGCTGATCCGAAGCCAGGAGCCTTCTCCAAGTCTTCAACGTGGGTGCAGGGGCCCAAGGGCTTAGAGCCATCCTGCATTGCTATCCCAGGCCATGGCAGAGAGCTGGATTGGAAGAGGAGCAGCCGGGACCAGAACCTGTGCCCATATGGGATGTCAGTGCTTCAGGCCAGGGTGTTAACCCACTGCGCCACAGCACCGGCCCCATCTCTGGCCCTACATTTAACCCATTTTTCCCTTCTACTTCATTGACTGTCCCTTTTTAGTTCCTCATGCTATCCCTTAGTGGCAGGTGCTCCTTCCCTTTTCCATCTATGCATTCTTCCTTCGTGAGTCCCATCTTTGAAATACAAACTCTGTGTACATTACCTATAAACCTATACCTCCAACTATGGCCGATCATTGAAATCCAGACTCATGTAAGTAACCCTCTTCTTGATACCTCCACTTGGATATCTGCAAGGCTCTTCCAGCACACATCACACCCTTACCTCCCTCAAGTCTCTTACCATGTCCCCTTGCCCCTTTGCAATCTATTCCTCAAATAATAGCTAAAGTGATCTTCCTAAAAGATAAAATAGGATATTTTCCTGTACGGAACTTTCCAGGGTTTTCACAAATCAATCAGAAGAAAATCTTAACTACTTATTCCGGCTTGCACAATTCCAGTTGGTCGGAACAGAGCTCCCTTCCCTTATTATCCTTCCTTCTCCCATTCCCTCTGAAATTCACTCTGGGGACCTCCTGTTTTTATTTTGAAAACTGACAAGCTCACTCCAATAAGGGCCTTCGTGCTACTTCCAATGTCTCACTGGGAAGCTTTCGTCTCTGAACTTCAAGACTATATAAATCAGAATTAGGCTTTAATGTTCTACTTAGGTCTTGCTGAACCATCCAATCTAAAGCAGTCACCCAATCAATCTCTATCTTACCACTATATTGCAACTCTCTGCAAAGTACATATAACTAGTTATTATTCCTGTGACTACTATCTTCATAGAAGCTCTATGAGAGCAGGAGCCTTGTCTGTTATTCTATCAAGGTCTGAAATAGAGTAGACAGTCAAATAGGTGCTTGTTGGATTGCTTTCTGTCTCCAAGTCTACCTATGAACAAAGTACGATGTTAGGAAAGTTGTTTTATAAAATGAAGAATGTTTTCACATTATTATGACAATTTTTGTCTTTTTTTTTAAGGATAAGATGAGGCTAAAAGATATGGTAAACCTTAGGCCTAAGGTCAGCTGCTCAAGAGAATAGTTGGATTTCAGCCAATCATTTGCCCTTTCATGGCCTCTGTTTTCAGAATGAGACATTGCAGAATGAACAATTTGGGCTCAATGATTTCAACATCTTTTTCAGTTCTGCAAGTCACATAGTATTCTCTACGTACAATACAGAATGTTTTCTTATATGACCTTTCAGTTTCAAAAACCAGTCTAAACACTGTGTCCCAAAGATTCTGACCTCCACAATTCTCACCTGAACCCTTGCTTGGAATATCCCTTCTTGGCCTGTTTTCAAAAATCTGGAACATCTTTAAAGGCTTGGTTCAAATGCCAGCTCCCCAAGGAAGGCTTCTGTAACTGTACCAGTTCTCCTCCATACCTCTCATTTGGACATTTATAACTTCCATATGCCAAAATTAATAGGTACTAGGCATTTTCCTCATTTAATCATTACAACAGTGTTTTCAGTAGGTACTGTTAACGTTTTCACTGTAGCAATAAATGGAAGTTATTTGCCTGGTTTCACAAAGTTGTCCTAAAAACCAATTTTATTAGCCTCCAAACGCAGTCCCCTGAATCCTCATCTATACTACATATAAGGATAGCCAAATGCACTAATAGGGTGTATTCTAACAATTTACAGATTCAATACAATATTAATCAAAATACCAACGACATTCTTCCAGACATAGAAAAAAAGCTGAAATTCATATGGAAAGACAGGAGACCCCGAATAACTCGAGCAATCTTATACAACAAAAACAAAGCCAAGGGTCGATGCAGTGGTGTAGCGGGTAAAGCCGGTGCCTGCAGTGCCGGCATCCTATATGGACACAGCTGCTCTACTTCCCATCCAACTCTCTGCTATGGCCTGGGAAAGCAGTAGAAGATGACCCAAGTCCTTGGGCCCCTGCACCTTCATGGGAGATCCAGAAGAAGCTCCTGGCTCCTGGCTTTGGATTGGCCCAGCTCCAGCCATTGTGGCCAATTGGGGAGTGAACCAGCAGATGGAAGACCTTTCTCTCTCTCTGACGCTCTTTCTCTGTGTAACTCTTTCAAATAAATAAATCTTAAAAAGAAAAAAAAAGCCAGAGGCATCATAATACCAGATTTCAAGATATACTACAGGGCAGTTATAATCAAGAGCCTGGTACTGGTACAAAAACAAATGCATAGACCAATGGAACAGAATAGAAATGCCAGAGGCCGGTGCAGTGGCTCAATAGGCTAATCCTCCACCTTGCGGCGCCGGCACACCGGGTTCTAGTCCCGGTTGGGGCGCCGGATTCTGTCCCGGTTGCCCCTCTTCCAGGCCAGCTCTCTGCTATGGCCAGGAAGTGCAGTGGAGGATGGCCCAGGTGCTTGGGCCCTGCACCCCATGGGAGACCAGGAAAAGCACCTGGATCCTGGCTCCTGCCATTGGATCAGCGCGGTGCACCGGCTGCAGCGGCGGCCATTAGAGGGTGAACCAACGGCAAAGGAAGACCTTTCTCTCTCTGTCTCTCTCTCACTGTCCACTCTGCCTGTCAAAAAAAAAAAAAAAAAAAAAAGAAATGCCAGAAATTAACCCATGAATCAACAACCAAGTTATTTTTGACAAAGGAGCCAAAATCAATCCCTGGAGCAAGAACAGTCTTTTCAACAAATGGTTCTGGGAAAACTGGGTCTCTGAAGTATGAAGCAAGATCCCTACCTTCCACCTCACACAAAAATCCACCTAAATCCATGACCCAATGCCATCAAATTATTAGAAAACATGGGGGAAACCTTGCAAGACATTGGCATGGGTGAAGAGTTCTTAGAAAATATCCCAGAGGCACAGGCAATGAAATCCAAAACTGACAAATGGGATTACATCAAATGGAGAAGCTTCTGCACTGAAAAAGCTCAGCAAAGTGAAGAGGCAACCGACAGAATGGGAGAAATTATTTGCAAACTATGCAACTGATAAAGGATTAATAGCCAGAATATATAAAGAGCTCAAAAACTCAACAATAACAAAACAAGTCAGTTAAAAAATGGGCAAAGGGCCTAAACAGGCATTTTTCAAAAGAGGAAATCCAAATGGCCAACAGACACATGAAACAATGCTCAGGATCACTAGATGTCAAGAAAATGCAGATCAAAACCACAATAAGGTTCCACCTCACCCCAGTTAGAATGGCTTTCGTACAGAAATCAACAAACAACAAATGCTGGCAAAGATGTGGGGAAAAAGGAAACCTAAGCCACTGTTAGTGGGAATGTAAACTGGTATAGCCTCTGTGGAATACACTATGGAGATACCTCAGAAATCTGAATACAGACCTACCATATGACCCAGCCATCCCACTCCTGGGAATTTACCCAAGGGAAATGAAATCATCATATCAAATCAGCATTATCTGTACCCCAGTGTTTATAATAGTTCAATTCACAATAGCAAAAAGATATGGAATCAACCCAAATGTTCATCAACTGAAGACTGGATAAAGAAATTATGGTATATGTACACCATGGAATACTACACAGCAGAAAAAAATGAAATTCTGTCATTTGCAACAAAATGGATGCAACTAGAAAACATTATACTTAGTGAAATAAGCCAGTCCTAAAATGAAATGTACCTTATGTTCTCCCTGATCTGTAGCAGATCAGGTGCTAACAGAGCACCTAAAAAGAAATCTATAGAAGTGAAATTGACATTTTGAGATGCAAAGTCTTTGAACAGCCCTTGTTGCAACTGTTGAGGGACAGCTTTTTTTTTTTTTTCATACTATTTGTTGAACTCTTTACTTACTATGGAGTTAATCTTATATGTATAAAGTTCATTGAAAATATATCTTGGTAAAAAATAAGGATGGGAATAGGAGAGGGAAGAGGTAGGAAGGAGGGAGTGCAGGTAGGGTGGGAAGAATCACTATGTTCCTACAGTTATATTTTTGAAATGCATGAAGTTTGTATACCTTAAATAAAAGGTTTCTGGGTAAAAAAATAATCAGCCTCCTCTCTTTGATTTCAATGAGTCCATGTCCTATAGTTAATAAATATTTGTTAAAAGAAAAAGTAAGATATGGGGATAAAATATCCCTAAGATCGAGGGAAAGTTGTGGGATAAAGACTTAACATTTATAGAGGTCTTCCTTTTATTAAGCATCTGGCAAGGTTGTCTGTGTGTGTGTCTGTGTGTATGTGTATATATATATTTTGAATTAAAATAATGAGTAGTAATACCACTGTTGTATTCTTCAGCTGTAGGGACTAAGACTCAAAGAGATTAAGTATTTTAACCATGGCTAAATAGCAACCTGGAGGTAGAGCTGGGATTTGAATTTAGGTCTTCCTGATTCCAGAACCAGTTTGTATACCAAGTAATAGCTCCTTGGCGATGTTGTATGTGGAATAGGTTGGCTCAGAAATTCTCAACACAAAGTGACTTTGTATACCAGAGGAATTCTGGCACAGCTGTAGACAATTTGGTTATTATAACTTGGGGTGGGATGCTATTGGCATTCAGTGGACAGAGGCTAAAGACATTTCTAAACATCATATAATGCACAGGACAGCTCCACATGACAAAATATCAAAATATCAGTAATGCAAAGTTGATAATCCTTGTGTAGCACTAGAAATTTATTGAGATGCAATACTATTTTAAAAATACATAGGGTACTTCAAAATCCATATGAACATGAGGGCTATGCCTCATGATCACAGCCATCACTGGGGAAATCAGACATCATGCAACTATGTGATTAATAACATGCTAAGTAGCTCAAATATTATTGTATAACAGACTTCTCAATAAGTAGAACTGTTAAGAGTAGAATAAAAAAGATATGGAGTGATTTCACCTTTAATTGTTTGATTCAAAGCTATGAGAAAAAAAGACCAATAAAATTACAATGCAATTCAAAAAAACAAAGTTACTGGAGCTATATGTCCAGGCCCAGAGAAAATTCTACAAAAATTGGATATGAGAAGCAAAGGTTTATTACCACATTGAGAAGTAAAATGTATCCAAAGTGTTATAAAGACTTCTAATACTTCTCTTAAAGTAGGTTGTAATTAGTTCCACAAATGCCTCAAAGTGAGTCAGGAATTCTGCCTTCTGACTCATAAGAGAAAACGTAGAAAGTCTGTAATCCTTCACTTTTTCCAAGGGAAGATACTGGATTAGGTTTAAATTACTCAATTTCTCCTCCTGATTTAATTCCTCATTTGTCTTCTCTATTCATTTTCCTCTTCAAGTACCCAATAAACTATTTATGACTGGTCACTTGAGTTGACTTAATATTCAAAAGAAGTAGACGTGTGTCCGTGAAACAGGAAGTTCATCACACTTTTCAGTGTGCCCTCCAAAGGGTTGAAACCAAGGGTGAACAGCACACTCTGCTGAGCTTTTTCAACTGTATCGTATATACATCCTCCAGCAAGTCTTTCACTGTGAACTAATCTCCCAAACATTGCCAGCATTCCAACTTTCACCTGCTAGTGAACAACCCACTCAGCTACGCTTCTTCTATCCATAGCATTCAGATGTCACTAACAAGCAAACCTCTTGTTCTAAACTAATTCCTCATACATGTCCAGTATTCTAAAAATGTCCAAATCTTGACTGATTGATGCCACACTTTAATCAGTGCCAAATTCCACCAGCAAAATTGAGTGCTTGGAAATCAAAATATGCAATAAGAGCACCAACTTTAACCTTGCAACAATTGATATGATCATTCTATGTTTAAATGTCTGCCTCCCACATCAGACTATGAGTTCCTTAAGAGACAGGGCTATTTCTTATTAAAATAACAGCAGCTAGTATCACAACTTCTTTCTGTGTCATGTTCTGTTCTATGTGCCTTTACATGAATTATCTTCTCTCATCCATTTAATCATCCAAATATGTAGATACATTCTATGATCCTTTTTATTGGGGCACAAAGAAGTTAGATAACTTGGGGCTGGCGCTGTGGCACAGCACGTTAAAGCCCTGGCCTGAAGCGCCGGCATCCCATATGGGTGCCGGTTCCAGTCCCAGCTGCTCCTTTTCCCATCCAGCTCTTTGCTATGGCCTGAGATAGCAGTGGAAGATGGCTCAAGTCCTTGGGCCCCTGCACCCATGTGGGAGACCTGGAGGAAGCTCCTGGCTCCTGGATTTGGATTGGTGCATTTCCGGCCGTTGCGGCCATCTGGGGAGTGAATTAGCGGTAGGAAGACCTCTCTCAGTGTCTTTAACTCTCTCTGTAACTCTTTCAAATAAATAAAATAAAATCTTAAAAAAAAAAGAAGTTAGATAACTTGCTAGGGGGTCTCACAGCTTGTAGGTAGTGGAAATCAGATTCAGATTGAAGAGGTCTGATTACAAGTTTTTTGGAAAGTACTCAATGCTGCTTCCATGTATTTCAGATTCACAAAAATGCATCAGATACTCTATAGATTAAGGGACTACAAACTGAGAAACATCCTGAAATCATACCCCTCAAAACTGTTAAGATAATCAAGAAAGAAAAAAGGTCTGAGAAATCACTAAGTTTAGAGAAGTATAAATGATGACTGATATATGGTATCTTGGATGTGACCCTATAACAGAAAAAGAATGTTCCGTAAAAATAACAAGGTAATTCTAATAAAGTATGGATTTCAGTTGATTATGTATTAATATCGGTTCATTACTTTTCACATACGTATCATGATGGCCATTAACAACAGGAGAATCATTTATGTACACTGGAATCCTCTATGACAGCTTTCTAGTTTTTCTGTTAAGTCTAAAGCATTTCCAAAATAAAGTTTATTTTTAAAAACAGGTGTTCCCTTTCCGCTGTCATATGACACGGTGCTTAAAAAATAACATGCATTCTAATTGCCTGGGAGCTCTGTAAAATGCGGACCTCATTTGAAGCTCTGAACAGAGACCTGAGATTGTGCATTTCCAATATGCGCCCTGGCGTTGCTGACGGACCACACTTTAAGCTGCAATACTTTAAAACGTGGAACGGCGCTGTCAGACATGCTCGGCTTCACAGCGCATATGCAAGGGGTTATTTTCAAGCAGCAATATTCTCCTGAAAGTATCTCCTAGCCAACAGTTTCACTAGAAACCCTGAAGGAATGGCCATTAAAACAGATACATTGTAAAACAGTTTTCATTTCAGTGAAAATAAATGTCATTGGGTTTAGTTATAGAAAGAATTGGTCCAGACCATTACCCCACCCCCACTGAGTGTGTGTGTGCCCATGTGCATAGGCTTGGTTTTAAACCACAGGAATAAAAAAAATACCAGAAGCTCTGTATGTGTCTATGCTTAGGCAAAGGCCACACTTTTGAGAGGAAGCACAACAATCTACGATTCCCAAAGAGGTATCTTATCAATTACAGTTCAGCATTTGATTCCTTATCATTGGTGTCTTCTTGCATGAGAGGCATGGAAGAGAATTACTCACTTGGATAGGAACGTGTATGTTCAGGGACTAGGGTGGAAGAAGGCTCTTGTTTACTTTTTAAAATATTATTAAAAAAATTAAATTACATAAAAACAAAAACATGCAACACTTCCCATCATATATTTTAAGAAGCATTTATTCTTGAAAATAGGGATTTGTGGTCAAAATATTCTGGAAATCACTAACCTCATAAACGTTATACACAGGTTTATTTATAGTGTTGCTTATCTCATCAAATGACCATTGACTACCTAAACTAATGGTGGATTAGTGACATAAATTATGGAAATTCTTAAAATGCAATACAACAAAACCAAAACTAACCAGAAAAAAAAGAGAGAAGACCCAAATCAATAAAATCAGAGATGAAAAAGCAAATGTAACAGACACCACAGAAATAAAAAGAATCATCAGGAATTACTACAAAAGAGCTGTATGCCAAAAAATTGAGAAACCTATATGAAATGGATAGATTCCTGGACACATACAATCTACCAAAATTGAGTCCTGAAGACACAGAAAACCTAAACAGACCAGTAACAAAGACAGAAATTGAATCAGTAATAAGCACCCTCCCCATAAAGAAAAGCTCAGGGCCAGATGGCTTCACTGTTGAATTCTACCAAATTTTTAAAGAACTAATTTCAATTCCTTTCAAACTATTCATAAGAGATAAGGAGAGAATCCTCTCAAACTCCATCTATGAGGCCAGCATTACCTTAATTCCAAAACAAGAACAAGATATACGAAAAAGTACAAATATCCTTGGACACAGATGCAAAAATCCTCAGCAAACTACTACTAGATAATTGAATCCAACAACACATCAAAAAGATCAAACTGGACCAAGTGAGATTTATACCTGGAGTGTAGGGATGGTTCAACATACACAATGAAATAACCATGATACATTACCTTAACAAACTGAAGAACAAAAATCATGATTAGCTCAATGATGCTTCCATGATAAAACCTAGAACAAATCTAAAAGGAACATACCTCAACACGATCAAGGCAATATAGGACACAACTACTGTCACCATCATATTGAATGGGGAAAAGACGGACACATTTCCACTTAGATCCAAAGCAAGACAAGGATGCCCACTCTCACCAATACTAGTGAATATAGTTCTGGAAGTTATAGCCAGAGTCATTAGATAAGAAAAAGAAATCAAAGAGATACAAATTGGAAAGGAGGAAGTCAAATTATCCCTGTTTACAGATGTTGTGATCCTATACAAAGGAGAACCAAAAGACTCAACTTACTGGAATTCATGAGTTAGCAAAGTTGCAGGATGTAAAATCAACACACAAAAATCAACAATCACAATGCCATTGCTGAGAAAGAACTTGTAAGATCAGTCATATTCACAATAGCTACAAAAATAAATAACTTGGGATAAATTTAACCAAAGATATGAAACATCAATACAATAAAAATTATAAAACATTATGAAATAGAAGAAAAAAAAAACAAAAAAATCTTCCATTTTCATGGATTGGAAGAATATCAATAAAATGTCCATACTACCCAATGCAATTTACAGATTCAATACAATCTCAACCAAAATACCATGGATATTATTCTCAGATCTAGAAAACAACCCTAAAATTCATACAGAAATACAAGAGACCCAGAATAGCCAAGGAAATATTAAATAATAAATCAAATAAATAAATAATCAAATAAATTAAATAAATAAATAATAAATCATGATAACAGATTTCAAGACATATGACAGGGCAGTTATAATCAAAAAAGCCTGGTACTGGCACAAATATAGACATTTAGATGAATGGAACAGATTAAAGATCCCAGAAATTAATCCATACATCTATAACCAATTAATCTTTGACAAATGAGCTAAAACCAATCTCTAAAGAAAGGACAGTCTCTTCAACAAAATGGTGCCGGGAAAATTGGTTTCCATGGGCAGAATTATGAAATATGAAGTCCCTTTTTAACACCCTATACAAAAATCAATTCACTATGGATCAAGGATCTAAACCTAGGACCTGAAACCATCAAATTACTAGAGGAAAACATAGGGGAAGAGCTGCAAGACATTGGCATGGGCAGGGACTTCTTAGATAAGACCCAGAAGCATAGGCAATAAAGGCAAAAATAGACAAATTGGATTACATCAACATAGAAGCTTCTGCACAGCAAAGGAAACAACAAAGCGAAGAGGCTACTGACAGAATGGGAAAAAATGTTTGCAAACTATACATCACATCTGATAAAGGATGTGGTGCAGCAGCTTTAACGCCCTAACCTGAAGTGCAGCATCCCATATGGGTGCCAATTCGAGACCCGGCTGCTCCACTTCCAATTCAGCTCTCTGCTATGGCCTGAGAAAGCAGTAGAAGATGGCCCAAGTCCTTCAGCCCCTGCACCCACGTGGGAGACCTGGAAGAAGCTCCTGGCTCCTGGTTTCAGACTGACACAGCTCCAGCCGTTGCAGCCAATAACTGGGGAGTGAACCAGCAAGACCTATCTCTCTCTCTCTCCTCTCTCTCTCTCTGTGTGTGTGTATGTGTGTGTGTATGTAACTCTGACTTTCAAATAAATAAATCTTTTTTTTTTTTAAAAAAAAGCATAACTTCATTCCATTAGAGTTAAAGGGAAAGCAGGCATTTTTATCTGGGTTGTTGGAATGGATATTAGCAAGGTATTTTGGAAGTAAAGTGTATCTTTTAAAAACAATAGGGGCCGACGCTGTGGTGTAGCAGGGTAAACCTACACCCATGGCACCAGCATCCCACATCGGTGCCGGTTCGAGTATTGGCTGTTCCACTTCCAATGTAGCTCCCTGCTAATGGTCTGAGAAAACAGTGGAAGATAGCCCAAGTACTTGGGCCCCTGCAGCCATGTGGGAGACCTGGAAGAAGCTCCTGGTTCCTGGCTTTGAATCGGCCCACTTCTGGCCATTGTAGCCAAATGGGGAGTGAACCAGAGAATGGAGGACCTCTCTGTGTCTCCCTCTAACACTGCCTCTCAAACAAATAAATTAAAAAAAAAAAAAAAACAACATACAAATGTATATTACAAAGATGCACATTACATGATGAATTTTATTTATCTGTCATAATTTTTATCTTCTTGGCCTTATGTTTAAGCTACATGAGATCAGGGGCAACATATTAGGAACTCCCAAAAGATCTGTTGAATAAGAGATGTAACGTCAAACTAAGTGTTCACCACTAAGCAGAACAATGCTTGACTATATATTTATGTAATGAAGGTGTGTTTATCTTAATTTATGAGCGGACAAAAAAATCATGAAATGTTGGGTAAAAGAAACAAATTGCAAAAAGTATTAGAACGTTTTCTAACTTACAAAAGAGATATCTTGTAAAGACATGTTTATATACAGAGAAATGCGCATTAAGAAATGGATGGTTGTATATTTCACTAAATTATTCATGGTGGTAATATAGCAAGAGCAAGGCATTTGACTTGTTCATGTCTCTGAATTATCTTCATGGGAACAAATCACTTTCATAAATAAAAAAGTTAATGAAGTTCAACTTTTTAAAGAAAACTTGAAATTATAAATTTACATCCTTAGAGCCAAAAATTCAGTTCATCTTATTTATTCTTTTTTTTTTTTTTTTTTTTTTTTTTTTGACAGGCAGAGTGGACAGTGAGAGAGAGAGACAGAGAGAGAAAGGTCTTCCTTTGCCGCTGGTTCACCCTCCAATGGCCGCCGCTGCAGCCGGCGCACCGCGCTGATCCTGGCAGGAGCCAGGAGCCAGGTGCTTTTCCTGGTCTCCCATGGGGTGCAGGGCCCAAGCACCTGGGCCATCCTCCACTGCACTCCCTGGCCATAGCAGAGAGCTGGCCTGGAAGAGGGGCAACCGGGACAGAATCCGGCGCCCCGACCGGGACTAGAACCCGGTGTGCTGGCGCCGCAAGGTGGAGGATTAGCCTATTGAGCCACGGCGCCGGCTTCATCTTATTTATTCTTAAACTAATTATGCTTGCATCAGTGGATTCAGTGGGGCCAGATGATAGGAATACGAGTCCTTTGCAATTATTTTCAAAATATTTTTCAGGGAGATGGTCCATAGTTTCATTAGAGTCTCTAAAGTATCTATAATACAATATCATTGTCACCCCCACCAATCCCTACCTTCTAGCTCTACTAGTAATTTATTGTTAAAGAAAGTATGGCAGTAGACTCCTTGGCTTCGATACACCAACTCTGAAGGGACAACAGTGAAACTTGAACTCCATTTGAATGAGTTAAGTGAATAATGCATAAGTGAACCTAGAGGATGGTAGACTTTGGTCTCTCAAATAAACTAATAGTTAGATCTGTAATTGATGCACAGTTATTCTTAAGTGTTGAAAATTAACTGAAATGTGATCCCTGTTGAACATGGTGGTGGGAATGGGAGAGGGAAGAGATGTATAATTTGGGACATGCTCAGGCTGACTTGCCCCAAGTGGTGGAGTTGGAAGCATACCAGGGGATTCCAATTCAATCCCATCGAGGTGGCATGTACCAATGCCATCTCACTGTTCCAGGTGATCAGTTTCAGTTCACAGTTGGTCATGGTGAAGGGACTGGGAGTCAAAGGGAACACATAGACAAGTCTAGTACCTGCTAACGCTAACCGATGGAGTAAATAAAGGGGAGAGTGATCCAACATGGGAAGTGAGATACTCAACAGACTCATAGAATGGCAGATGTCCTAAATAGCACTCTGGCCTCAGAATCAGCCCTAAAGGCATTCGGAGCTGGCTGAAAAGCTCATGAGAGTATTTCAGGCATGGAAAGCCAAGACACTCTGGCAAAAGATCTCTGCGAGTGAGATCCCAGTGGAAAGAACAGGTCATCAAAGAAGGAGGTACCTTTCTCTGAAGGGAGGAGAGAACCTCCACTTTGACTATGACCTTGTCTAAACAAGATAAGAGTCGGAGAACTCAGAGGGCTTCCATAGCCTTGGAAACTCATGACTGGAGCATAGGGAGATTACTGATGCCATAGACAGGAGTGTCAATTGGTAAAGTCAACAACAGGAGTCACTGTGCACTTACTCCTCATGTAGGATCTCTATCCTTAATGTGCTGTACATTGAGATTTAATGCTATAACGAGTACTCAAACAATATATTTCACTTTGTGTTTCTATGGGGGTGCAAACTGTTGAAATCCTTACTTAATGCATACTAAACTGATCCTCTGTAAAAAAAAAAAAAAAAAAAAGAAAGAAAGAAAAAAAAAAAAAAGAAATTATCAATTCCCAACTTGACTCTCACTGGGATTAAACATGACAATAGGTCTGCTCTGATTTCATCATCATTTAAAAAAATCATCTATTATTTTTCACTTTATGTTTCTGTGTGGGAGCAAACTGTTGAAATCCATACTTAATGTATACTAAGCTGATCTTCTGTATATTAAGATAATCGAAAATGAATCATGATGTGAATGGAAGGGGAGAGGGAGTGGGAAAGGGGAGGGTTGTGGGTGGGAGGGACGGTATGGGGGGGAAGCCATTGTAATCCATAAGTCGTACTTTGGAAAATTATATGCATTAAATAAAAGTTTATAAAAAAAAAAAAAAAAAAAAAAAAAAAAAATTAACTAATAGTTTGAGTACCAACTGCTTAAATGTATAACTATTATGTCACAATTATCAGACATATAAGTGATTGCAAAAGAAAAACATAAACCACAAAAAATACCAGTGTTAATGTTGGCTCTTGTAGGAACCCAGCACTCACCATTTTCTTCATGGCAATAATCAAATCCTGCCACACTACATCTTCGAAAAACCATCTTATTCTCAGTGAGGGTTCCAGTCTTATCAGAAAAAAGGTATTGAATCTGTCCAAGATCCTCGGTGATGTTCAGGGCCCGGCACTGAACAGTAGAATCCATTTTCTCATTATAGAAATCCACATCACTTTGAATAAAATATATTTGCCCAAGTTTCACGATTTCAATGGAAACATACAGAGAAATGGGAATCAAGACCTAAGAAAAACCAATTTGTAAAATGTTAAAATAGGTTATAGAAAGAATGAGAAACTGAATATAACTGGATACATAGCAAACATCTAAAAATTCCATGATAAGCTTGATAGAAATTACCTGTAACAAAATTATCATGGTCCAAAACATATAGAATCCTGCCAGCACTGGTGATATGATATGTCCATCAGGCTCAGGAATATTAAAAAAGAGTACGTCTTCATATTTGCTCAACCAGATTCCATGACCTTCCAAAAATCACAGACATTGAAAGGTTGTTAGACATATTATGCAAATACACAACTTGATGCCTAAAGAAGGAGGGATGAGAATATTCATTTGGGTTGAACATAATTGTTTTTGGAAATAAATTCAAATTCAAAAGTGTATATATCCTCCTTTCTCTCTGCCTCTCAACTGCTTCCCACATCCCTTCAATAGCATAACAAAGTGTGAGTGGATATAGTTAACATTAACGTTTTTGCTGGCCAAACAATGAGAGAGACAAAGACATGAGGAAAAATACTGACAAATAGAAACTCCCTCCTAGAAATCAAAAATTCATAAATATCATTTAAAATAAAATACTTCAGGCTAATGTTTTGCTGAAAAGATATAAAAAAAAATCAAATTTTGCCTACCCAATGCACCAGTTAAACACATTATAACCAGAAGCAGGACACACCAGAGGACATCAGTATTTGCTCTTCTTTCTAGTTTACTGCGCTTATATCGTGGCCCACTGTTGTTAAGCATTGCTTTGGTTTCATGACCTACATAGGAAACACAATATGTCAGAAAATATGCAAATTAAAGTAGCAAATGTCATATTTAAAAATCTCTCTGGAAGATAATTTAATAACATGTAGTTACATAATATATACTTTTCAATTTAGTCTGCTTTTTAATCCATTTAGAAAAACCAAGACCAAATCTATCAAGACAGAATTTCCGTTCTGCTTCTGTAAATTGCATTTTGGGTAAATGAAAACTGTTAATTTGTCCAGAAGCACAGGGGAGACAATGGTGAAGATCAGAAGCACAACCAACCTGCATAAACCACAATGCCCACCACAGCCTCTGTGTTTCTAATGGTGCATCCTCTAAGCAACAAGTTTTCTTTACTGAGACCCACGCGCTCTTTGTTGGAATGTTCTCTATAAGAAAGACAGCATATAGATTCATATTTAAGTGGCAAAGGTGGAAATGTAAAAATACAAATCATGATCTTTGAGCCTTTTATTTGGAGTATTAAAGCAGGTGGTTCATAGGAAAGGTTCAAATCTTTAGCCCATTTGCTTTGTTATTTCAATTACCTGCTTTGGCTAGGAAAAAGAAACAACAAATTTAATTACTATTTTTTATTAGTCATTTTTATAATCAATTTCTAGTATTTAAAAAACAAAAATATTCAATAAGGTTCCTTCTTTTTTAGAACAAATTATGTTCGGTGTGACTTGATAGTTCATGAGAGAAAACTGATTTAATTACCTTTTCCAATCTGGATGAAATTAAGAATCACTCTAGGTAATGGTAATATCATTAGGTGAAAAGTTGATGGGAAACTTTACAATTAACAGATAAGGTTGACAACACCAATCTGACACGGGGATAATGTGATGATCCTGATTTATCATAAAGGAAGTCATGGTCCCACAGGCAACTACTCAAGTTTTTATCAGGGTATCTTGACCTGGGGTCTGTGGTTTCAGAGGATCTATGAAAGTTCTCAAGTTGTGTGCAATATTTTGTGCATTTAAGTAAGTGTATGAATAAATATGTTGTATTTTCTAGGCAGAGAAACTGTATTTTTTTCATCAGATTTTGGAAGTTCCACGTTACAGTTTACAGAAAATAAGGTCAGAGAAACATATTAAACATTACTACAAGGATGCAGTCAGCCAAATGTAAAGTGTGGTATATTCTGCAGGCAAAATGATCTGGTTTATTCTATAAATTAATGTCATGGAGGGGAAAAAAAGGAGTAATGGGGAGTTCAACACAAAGAGAAGGCAATCAGCTCAATCTTAAATGTGGCAAATTCAATAAAATAAATGAGCCTATTTCTTGGGAAAGAAAATTTAGTATTTATCAACTAAATACAGTGTATAGAATGACATTATTATGTAATATTGGAGGCAAGCACCTACCAATAATCGTCATTATGGTGTGTGTTATTCGTAGAGTTCTTATAGGAACAGATTTAACATAAAAAACCATCATTTTCAAAGTTCTTAAGTGTTAATATTTTGCCTGGAATCCTTATTTTTCACCATTACATCACTCTAGGTTATCACCATGAGGCCAAAACACAGCTTCTATGTTGACTGCACTTGCTGAAAATCCCAAACATGTCTTACACCTGACTGGATATGACAGAGCACTGACTGTCACAGAGCCCCCATCCACTCCAGATGCTACCATGTGACACCTATATAATGTATACCCAGCACTTCCATTCATATGCTGGAAAAACATGGTTGATATAAACATGATAGCTATTATTGAAATCTGGTATTCAGCATGCAATATGGTCATAGATTGGACGATGTTGGCTCTACCCAAAAGTAACAAGATCAGAAGTAATCATGAAAAGATGGTGAGCCTGACATCAATTTTTTTTTTTTTTTGAAATTGGGCCACAAACCAGGAAAAGAATCAGGAGACAGTTTGATAGTTCAGTGGATAAAACATTTACATACATACACACACACACACGCGGAGAGAGAGATTGAGAGAGAGAGAATATAAATCACTATCTACCTGGACTGATTCTGTTATTAAGTATTTAATCAAAATCGCTGAGACCAACTACAAGTATAGACATCAACAGAGTAGCCCAATGCCAGTCTGGTCACTGAGGGAGGAAGAATCCGAGACTTCTAGGAGGAAGGCCACCCCAGCAATCATTCATCTTAATCAGGAAGGCAGCTACTACACAAGCAAACCGAAATCAGAGTAGCCTGTCACAAATGTGGCCATGAAACGGCATGTAAACTTGGTATCCAGGAACTCAGGGGAAAGTGACAATCTGGACAACCAAGAAACTAACAGGGCCTCGGAACTAAATAATGAGTTCCAGGGCAAGACTCAATGCCTAGCCCAGCAAATGATGTCTGTTAAGGAAGAATCATACCCCAAGGATAAAGAGAAAGCCTGACATAGGGAGACCAAGACTGCAGTCCCAGAAACTTGGAGTTACTTGTTAAGTTCACAACAGAGCAAAAACATCCGAGGTAGGAGTTGGAGCCCTGGATACTAGACAAATTGTCAGAATTGGGACTCAGGAACACAATTTGTACAGTTAACAATACTTGTAAATTTTTTTTTAATCTACCAAACACATGCTCGGGCAAGACATAGTATCTAGCTTAGAGTTTATCACTGATCTCTCCTGCCTGTATGCAAAATTCACCATACCAGAGACAAGTCTGACCCTCTCAGGGAAGTCAGCATTCCCAACTGTCGGGGGAGAGTACAGCTCCATGATGCGACCCTCAGAGTGATGGACTTCTAGTCAAAAACTGCAAGCCCCTGAACAACAAATGTGCAACAGGAAACTTTAACAACAGTCAGAAACTGAAGGAAATACTCCTAGAAAAGGACCCATCCTACAAGATGGCTTATGAGCATGTCTCTGATAAGAAAGTAGAAACCATCTAGAATTTAACCACAATAGAATTTCCCAACAACTTCAGCAGAAATATTTCATCTTAAGCAAAACACAGTGTTCTCAGGATCTGCCTTCTTCATGATCTGCCTTATTTCTCAACCACACTCCAGACACACTAAACCACATCTGTCTCCACAAATACACTGTGGTCTCAGGCCTCTCTGTCTATGCTATCTCATTAAATTGCAATGTCAACCATGCTTTGCACTTCATGGCTTGCCTTGCCTATTCTTATTCTTAAAGGTTAAATTCTGATATTCTCTCCTAACCAGGACTAAGCCTTTTCCCTCTTTCCTGAATGGTTTACATTTTAAGGTTAAATGTAAATCTAGAATCCGTTTTATAACTGGTGAGAGGTACAGATTACAGTTCTTCGTCTGAAAATAGATATCCAACTGTTGCAGCCATCTCTCGAAAAGCAACCTTTCTCTATGAAATTGCCTTTGCATCTTTGTCAAAAAACAGTGGTTCATAAACATTTGGATCTATTCCTGGACTTTATAATCTTTTCCATTGATCTGTTGATCTATTTTCATGCCAAAATGACACTTCTTTGATTATTAAACCTTTTTTAGTAAGTCTTGAAATCATGTGGTGTTAGCTTTTTGTTAATTTCTTAATTGCTTTATTATAGGATCTTTACGTTTTCACATACATTTTTCAATATGTTTATCAATTTCTAAGAATGTTTCTGGCATTTTGGTTGGGATTGTAATGAGTCTATAGATTGACTTCGGGGGGTGGGGGAGAATTGGCATCATAACGATATGGAGTCTTTTGACCCAGGAGTGACATTTCTCTCTCATTTAGGTGTTTACTTTCTCTTAGTGTTTAGTGACTTTCCATGTATGACTTTTTCACATCTGTTGTCAAATTATCCTTAGGCATATTATTTTTGTGATGCTAATATAAAATTTAAAAAATTTTAATATCTGATGTTCATTAGTGTACAAAAAATCATTGATTTTTGGTACATTGATCTTATTTCCCACATTATTAAACTCACTTTTTGTAGATTTTATCAAATTTTCCTACAAAGACCACCACATTCTCTATGAATAAGACAGCTTTACTTCTTTCTTTCTTATTTACTGTCTTTCACTTCCTTCTCTTGCCTTACTGTTGTGAGAGTGAACATCCATGTTTTATTCCTTGTCTTAGAGGAAAACATTTAGTGTTTTACCATTAAGATCTAGTTGCTGGTTTCTGCTAGGTTATTCAGGTTGAGAAATTTCCCTTCTAGTTCCAAACCGCAGGAATAAAAGTTAGACTTTTGTCAAATACCTTTTCTGTATCCATGAGATGGTCATTATTTTTTCCACTTCTTTAATATTATTTGTTAATATATATTAACATGGTGAATTATTAAACCAACCCTGCATTTTTAGCACAATTCCCAGTGGGTCATGATATATTACCCCTTTCCTATATTATTGGGTTTTACTTTTCATAATTTTGAATTTTTGCTTCTATGTGCATGAGAGGTATTAGTTTGTCCTTAAATGCTTTTGTATGCTTTTGCTATCAGAGTAATAGTATCAAGATAATTCTGGTTTAAAAAGTCACTCAGGAACATTTCTGTTCCCATAATTTACCAATATGGAGTACGTTTAATTGTTTCCTTTTAAAAATGAGTGAAATTAGGATCAGATTGTAAATAACTTGACTCAAGGTCAAAAAGCTCTTCAGTGGGGTCTTAAGTACTGAAGACCCCAAGTTCTAGCTGCGCTTGCAAAAGGGATGTGTATGACACATGAAGCCTGCAGAATGCACACATGCCCTAACTCCTCCCTTAGACACGTTTCCCAACTGGCCAAGTGTACTTGTTCACCGGCTGTTCCAATTCTGCAGGATCTAAGCTGTCATTTCTGGCCAGATACCATCATCCAAACAGCTAACATGTCTGGGATTTAACAGAGTCATATAACACATTTGTGGAGTACTGAAAGAGATTCTTGGGAAATTTTTTTAAAAAGATCTCTTTGAAAGGCACAGCTATGGCGGGTGGGAGACAGAGAGAGAGCTTCCATCTGCTGGTTTACTCCCCAACTGGTCACAATGGCTGGAAATGGGATGATCTGATGCCAGGACCCAGGAGCTTCATCTAGGTCTCCCATGTGTGCTGGGGTCCAAGCACTTGGGCCATCTTCCACTGCTTTCCCAGGCATATTATCAGGGAGCTGGATCGGAGGTGGAGCAGCTGGAACTCAAACTGATGCCCATATGGGATGCCAGAGCTGCAGGCTGTGGAATTACCCTCTATGCCATAATACCAAATGCCCTTCTAAGGATATTTCAAGAACAAAGTTTTATTTTAGCTATTGTTTTAAATGTGTGTGTGTGTGTGTGTGTGTGTGAATAGCTACCAAATTATGAAAATACAGAAACTGGCATTTGGCCTAGTGGTTAAGTCACCCATATCAGAGTTCCTGGATTCAGTTCCTGGTTCTGCTCCTGTCTCCAGCTTCCCACCAATGCAGACCCTGGGAGGCAGTAGTGACAGCTCAAGTGACTGTGTTCTCACTACCCACATAGGGAACCTGGACTGCATTCCCAGTTGCTGGCCTCAGTCCTGGACCAGCTCAGACATTGCAGGCATTTGCAGAGCAAATCAGCAGATGGGCATGCATTTGCTCTCTCTCTCTGCCTTATAAGTAAAAATGTCTACTACATCATCCACACTTACAGGGTGGCTAAACATATGGCCTTTGGTGGTAGCTTGAGTTAAGGGTATAAAAGCTTTATTAAGCACGGTTCCACTCACACCCACAGAGGTAAGTCACGCATCACTCACAGGAAGCCTCGGAATCTGCTGAGGTCATTGTTTGGACTTTCACACTCTATCCTGCTGGAGAACTTCTCAGGATCAACTTCAGATTCCTGAAAGTATGTTTTTTAAATCACAAAACAAGAAGAATTGTAAATTAAGTGTTTGATATTAGTTTTATTACTTTTACCAATTCTTAATATACCAGCAAAGCATTTTTGGCCATAAATTTTGTTAACATAAATTTCCCAGGTGAAGGAAAGAATAGGTTGAATGTCAAGGGCCACAGCTCAGATCAGAACGGTCTGAGGCTATCAGCAAACATCTGCAGGTAGTGGGGATGTTTGAATCACAGACTGGAATCGGTGCAGGGCTCTGTGCTCATCATTTTAACAGTAAGGCAATAAAAATATTTATGTAATTTACCAAATAATAAATAGAAAAACTTTCTGAGATTAAAGTATATGTGAACTCTTTCAGCAGATATGCATCTGGTCTCGGCCAAATTTTCTAAGTAAAAATTTAAAAAGCCACTGTAATCCAAAAGCTGTACTTTGGAAATTTATGTTTTTAAATAAAAGTTACAAAAATGTAAAGATAAGTTATGTATCAATATCTCACAAAATTCTCTAGTGGATCAACCAGATAATTTTAGAATGCCTTATGAAACCAATAAGTAAGTGATATGCCCTTATAGAATGAACACAGCTTCTATAATGAATGGATTCATTAAGAATAAGCCATGTCTACCTTAAGTCATTTATTTTTCTATGGTTTTTTTGGTTAATAAAAGGAACACTACTGAGTTGATATATCTCATAAAGTATGATTTTGTGTGTTATGCATAGCAAACAGGAAGAGGTGAGTTATATGGTAATATGACTTGATTTGCTAATAATATCAATTGAGTTCTATTGATATGCCAAAATCTATATTAAAACTTTAAATATGTTAACAAATTTATTCTTTACAACCTCATGAATTAAGTACTATAATTAGGTGTAAATAACATGAGGAAAGAGACACACAGAGGATCAATAATCTGGCAAATTTCTCAGAACAAGAAGGTACCTTGATCAGAATTACATCAAGGTCATTGGATTTCAGACTGCTTACCCTTAATGGAAACCAAGTGTTTTGATTAACAAAGTAACATCAGCCTCGAAGTAGATATTCAGTGGTATAACAGAATTCCAAGGTGTGCAAGATTTCTACCAATGTCTTTGATGCCGGACAGCTTCCAAGTGTCATAATGGCAGTAAATTCAGAGGTAGGTCAATCACAGAGGGTCTAAATGAAACTCACAGGTAGAAGGAAGGGCCCGACATGACAAGATGGAATTGCTCAGAGATAGAGATTAGCAGGCTGGAACATTTTTTGATTCATAAGTGTAAGATGAAGGAACTTGGACTTAGTACGAGATTAGGTAAGAGAGGATCATTAGACTTTAAAACACTTCATCTAAAGTGCTTCCAGACAAAGGGGAGAAAAGTTGATATTTAGGGTTTAGGTCTGACGTTTTGTATATTTACATTGATGGAATCTTACAACACTGTTACAAAAGTGACACAATCATTTCATCTTAAGATAAAGAAATGGATGTATAATATAAATGGCTTAAATGGCTTGCCCAAAGTTATACAGTAATAAATGGCAGACCTGTGATTCCTGCAAAACTTATGTCTATAATAATTGAAAAGTTCTTGCTTCCTTCAAACAGCACAGTGAAAGCTATGTGGCATGAGAAGTTATACATTTCTTTTATAAAAACTGTTTAAAGACTTTTAAGAGCAATGGACAATAAAATATAAGATATGAAATCTAAGTTTAAAAACACCAGGTGGTTATTTCTTCTGCAAAACAATTTCCAAATTTTAAAATAATTCCGTCATGTTCCTTTAATTCCCCCAAAAAATATGATTGTCAGACTGAAGTGTTTGAATCCCAAAGTCATTTCATCCTGTCATCTACTAAATAGAGTGCACTTCCACCAATAACTAGAAATGGATTAAACCTTCTGGGATTCTATTTGTCACTGAATTTGAAAAATCTCTTTATCTGTACTCTGTGATCTCAGTCATCTTGTAGGGGAAAAAATGTCACCAAATCACCAACTGTGAACACATTACTTACCTGATCTGCATATCCCCGAACCACCTGCCTCTGTTTCAAATTGCTCTCTCCATCCAGACCAGAAGTCTCAATGTGACAGATTCCATCAGGATCAGTGGAAAAGAGTAAAACCATATCTGCAGGAATGATCTCGTTGCAGGAAAGGCGAATGAAGTCTCCAACAGTGACATCTTTCCAACAGTGGTCAATGTATTTTTTCTCTTTCCTAAAATTGAACAAAAGTTTTGAAACGAATATTAAGCCAAAGACACATGTAATAGTTTTTATTTTTTAGTGTATAATTTAAAGTAGGTTTAAAACAGTGGGATGAATTTTAGTCTATTAAATGCTAAAAAGGAAGCCACAGTAAAACCTCAGTTATACAAACGCTTCACCTGAAAATTTAATTAATAAGCCATGAAACACGGTTTTCAGCTTTTTTTCCCTGTGGGATTTTGAACCATTATGCAGTTTGTGCATAATTCTAGAATAAAACTGCATTGAACATTTGATGGGCTTACTTATACAAAGAAATTCCTGCCTGCTGCCCTTCAGTGAGGAACCAAGAACTCAGAGGTCTACACAACCCATCTGCTTTCAGAGTGCTTTCCATCTAGGCCAATAAGATGGGCAATCAAAAAAACCAAAAAGTCATGCAGTAAAATATTCAGGAACAATGTTTTGAAAATCATGACACCACCATATTAACACCTCTAATTATCATTAATGGAAACATAATTGGTCTTCCATATCTATGAATTCTGCATCTGAAAATTCAAACAATTGCGATGAAAAATATTTAAAAATTTTAATGCACAGAGTTTTCCTGTCACTATTCCCTAAACAACACACAGCATATATACATTTTACTAGGTATTATAAGTAACCCAAAGATGATTTAAAATATGCATATAGGCAGATGTATATAAATTATGCAGACACTGTCATTTTGTATAAAAGACTTCAGCATCCCGAGATTTGGTATTTGCTGGGGTTGTGGAACAAATTCCCTACACATATTGAGGGATGACTAAATTGTCTCCAACAGTCCAGAATCTGCTGCAGCTGATCCCTAGAAAGGAGATGGCAAATTTTATGTCTTTATAAAATGTGACTTTCCCACTCTATACATCTTTTTAAAGGAAAGAGATTAGGTAAGGTAAATATTCTGATTTATGTTAAAGCTTTTGTCAGATTTCTCATGTAGTTTCAGGCCAACAGCATTCATTATGCTCCATGAAGCATTTTCCTTAGAGTAGAATGAGACAACTTGTATGGTGGAACAAATTAACAGTTAAGTAGCATTTCACATACAATGCTGTCAACAAATCACAGGGAGTTCTGTCTCATTCCCCACTCTGTCTCCCAAATATCCATCAAGAACTAGTATTTTTCACAAAAATGTACATATTTTAAAAGTAGGGTTTTTTGGCTGGCACCACGGCTCACTAGGCTAATCCTCTGCCTGCGGTGCTGGCACTCCGGGTTCTAGTCCCAGTTGGGCCACCGGTTCTGTCCAAGTCGCTCTTCTTCCTGTCCAGCTCTCCGCTGTGGCCCAGGAAGGCAGTGGAGGATGGCCCAAGTGCTTGGGCCCTGCACTCACCATGGGAGACCAGGAGGAAGCACCTGGCTGCTGGCTTCGGATCAGCGCAGCGTGCCATTAGCGGGGTGAACCAAAGGAAAAAGGAAGACCTTACTCTCTGTCTAACTCTGCCTGTTAAAAAAAAAAAAAAAGTAGGGTTTTTTCCTACTGTATATATGGGACTAAATGTTCAAATTCGCTAGCAAATGATCCTGGGAAGTAGTTATAGTCTAAACTGTATAATCAACATATTAAAAATTACTAATTCATTAGATTAAATAGAAATGTCACCATAGGCCAATTCTTATATAACTTATCAGATATTTCAAGAAATAGTTAAAGGACTACCAAAGAAAATATATTTTAGAAATAGTCTGTTAGAATACCTAATGCCCAGTGTTGAATTCAACTAAAGGAAATCACCTAATACCTAAGAGTTTGGCAGTCCAAGCAGAAAGGCAAAACAATGGTTTATTTGGTCTTTTTTTTTCTTTTTTTAAATGTATTTATTTGAAAGTCAGAGTTACACAGAGAAAGCAGAGGCAGAGAGAGAGAGAGAGGTCTTCCCTCCGCTGGTTCACTCCCAGATGGCTACAACAGCCAGAGCTGCACCAATCCGAAGCCAGGAGCCAGGAGCCTCTTCTGGGTCTCCCACATGGGTGCAGGGGCCCAAGGACTTGGCCATCCTCTACCGCTTTCCCAGGCCATAGCAGAGAGCTGGATTGGAAGAGGAGCAGCCGGGACTAGAACTGGTACCCATATGGGATGCTGACGGTAAGGCCAGGGCGTTAACCCGCTATGCCTCAACACTGGCCCTATTTGGTCTTTTTTAAACCTTTCTCTAGTGTCCATATGTACCAGTTAGTTATTCCATGGAAGTAAATGACAGAAGATTAAAAAATAGGCAGGGGTCATATTTTTGAGGTTCAGTTTTACATGCCATACTTAGGAGTAGGAATTTCATTCCACAGAAAATGGGGGATCATGAAAGCTTGTCAAGAGGGATATGATTCTACTCATATTTGCGAACTCCTGAGACAGAGAGTGGGTAGAGTGTTGGCTGACAACCTAGGAAGGAGTAGAAATGACCAAGAGACCAATGGAAAAGTTTCTGCAATAATTTAGGGGAAAGATAAAACTTGTCAGAATTAAGGAAATAGCAACAGAGATGATCGAAGACAAAATCAAGACAAGTTTATGTATTAGAAACAATCAAGTTTTCTGACTTAGTACATGCAAAAGAATTATCAAAGATGACACCACTGATCCTAAATTTTAGGATTGAGTGATGGATGGTGTCCTTCCCCATGTCTCAGAGTTTGGAGGCAATTGGTTGCATCACAGTGGAGATATTAAATTCAGTCTGAAAATTTTTATGTGGGGTAGGATATGCAGTTGGAGAAGTCTACAAGTTTGAGGGTTCTGATCTGGAGCTCATGAGTTTAGAGATAAATCTGGAAGTCCTAGGTGTATAGAGGGCAACTGACACAGATAAGAATGTAAGAGTCCATAGGGAAAGAGACTGGCAAGAGACAGAAAAGTTTAAAAAAAAAAAAAAGATTCAAAAGGAACTGAAGTCAGAGAAATCAAGGGAGAAGGACATTTCAAAGAGGGAGGAATCATAGTCAAAAGCCACAAAGAGGTACTGCAGGTAAAGACCAAAGTGCCTGCTGTATTTGGTTAGGAAGAGGTCTATGACCTTGAAAAAGGCTGATAGCATGAAATTGCTGATAGGGAGAGTGAAGGAGAAACTGTGGCCTCCCAGTGAATCAAGGAGTGACTGAGGCTGAAGACATAGTATGCTTCCAAAGGTTAGCTATAAAGGAGTAGGACTGAAAGTAGTCACTGCAAAGGAAAGAAAGGAGAGTAAGGATATGAGAACTGGGCATGCACATCAAATGTAGGAGAGGGGTTTGCGGGGGAAGACGCGGAAAGAAATAGAAGACAGATTTGTAGATGCTGGTTGGAACTATGTGGAGAAACAACAAAGAATGGGATTAAGGATATAGATGGAGGCCGGCGCCGCGGCTCACTAGGCTAATCCTTCGCTTGCGGCGCCAGCACCCTGGGGTTCTAGTCCCGGTTGGGTGGCCGGATTCTGTCCTGGTTGCTCCTCTTCCGGTTCAGCTCTCTGCTGTGGCCCAGGAAGGCAGTGGAGGATGGCCCAAGTGCTTGGGCCCTGCACCCGCATGGGAGACCAGGAGGAAGCACCTGGCTCCCGCCTTCGGATCAGCGTGGTGCACCAGCCACAGCGGCCATTGGGGGGTGAACCAACGGAAAAGGAAGACCTTTTCTCTCTCTCCTTTCTCTCTCTCACTGTCCACTCTGCCTGTCAAAAAAAAAAAAAAAAAAAAAGGATATAGATGGAAGGATTACTATTTTTTTTTTTTTTTAACAAAAGAGTTCCATTTTCATCTAGGTCAAAAGAATGTAGGCAAAGGTGCAGATAATGTAAAAAATGATTTGAGGTACACCATCTATGCTTCATAGCTTTTTTTTTTTTTTTTTTTTTTTTTGGACAGGCAGAGTTAGACATTGAGAGAGAGAGAGAGAGAGAGAGAGAGAGAGAGGTCTTCCTTTTTCTATTGGTTCACCCCCCAAGTGGCCACTACAGTGGGCGCATTGGGGCGGGTGCGCTGCGTCAATGCAAACCCAGGAGCCAGGTGCTTCTTCCTGGTCTCCCAAGTGGGTGCAGGGCCCAAAGACCTGGTCCATCCTCCACTGCCTTCCCGGGCCACAGCAGAGAGCTGGACTGGAAGAGGAGCAACCAGGACAGAATCTGGCCACCCAACTGGGACTAGAACCCCGGGGTGCCGGTGCCATAAGCGGAGGATTAGCCTAGTGAGCCGCGGTGCCGGCCTCTACTTTCTATATGAAGAAAGCTTTAAAGAAATTTGTTGAGAATACATGAAGCTGGGAAGACAAAGATTATTCATAAGGTTTGGGATTTTATTTTTCTTTTAAATATAAGATTTCTTTAAGGAATAAATGTATTCTATATTAAAATAAAATTCAAATGAATTCAGTTTTACAGCTGATTTCACTTCATATTATCTCTACTTGGAGTATAGATCAGGATTTTTAAAAAACAGCCAATTTTCCCAATACCAGCTGGTTCACGTCAATAAACACACTGAACTTAGCATGCCAGTTCCCATGCTAGGTGCTAACAATACAAAAGTGGTAAAGCTATGGTCCTCACTGTAGAAGAGTTATGGCTGAAATTTCAAAAATAGACACAAATTACAATTTCATAAGAGTGGGAGATGCACAGGACAAGCGAGCAATCAGGAAGGGCATTTAGCACTAGAGGAGTTGAGTTCTGAACTGTCTTAAAGAATGATCAAGAATGAGTTAGGTAAAGACAAGTGAGACAGCTCTTCTGTTAGAATGCTTTTGCTGAGAGCGGAGGAATAAAGACTGAAAGCATGAGAAAGCTTCATGTTTGGAAGTAACTACAAGCTAAGTGACAATATCACTGCCACATTAACTGGCTTTGAATATTTATGATGGTGGTAAATAGAAAATGAGGCTACATTTCTATGGAGAATTAAAATAGTAAGAAGACTTTCACATTCTCCCAGAGCCTAAATGAAGAAATAGAATTTACTATATATTGGAGAGACAGGGAGAAGGGACAGGGGACACCACCAAATGCCCACAACAGCTTGGGTTGGACCAGGTCAGAGCAAGGAGCCAGGAACTAAATGCAAGTCTCCCACATGGGTAGCAGGAACCCAGTCACTTCACTGTCACTGCTGCCTCCCAGGGTCTGCATTAGCAGGAAGTTGCAGTCAGGATCTGGAGCTGGGAATCAAACTCAGGTACTCAGATACGGGACACAAGCATTTTAACCGCCAGGCTAAATGAGAGTTCCCAGATCGAATTTCTTACATCTACTTGGTTGTTTGTACTTGTGTAAGATTCTCACAGGTTAAGGTTTAGCCCTCACAATCCCTTCTTCAGGAAAGCTTCTAAACCTATTTTTACTTCTTTAAGAGTTCAGTATCAAATAGGGCTGCCACGTTGGCATCGGGAAAAGTTGGAATGAACACACACTGAACTATTAGCAGTGACTCCAATGGGTGGGAGATTGTAAGAGAGAGAGATAAGAATGAGAGGTAGAGAACATGAAATTCTACTTCTTCATAAAATGTAAAGAGGGAAGGAAGGGGTTTATGAATTAGTTTATGATTTTTTATGTTTTCCTATAAAACACTATAAACAATTTATAATAAAAATTTTAAAAATTTATAATAATGTATCCTTGGAAACACAGCAGCAAAGACTTATCAATTGCTTTATATGTGAGAGTTGTCATAAAGTTCATCAAATCTAGAACTTTATAACATACTCTCACATATTTAAAAAAATGTTTATTTTGGGGCCGGCGCTGTGGCATACTAGGCTAATCCTCTGCCTGCGGCCCTGGCATCCCATATGGGTGCAGGTTCATGTCCTGGTTGCTCCTCTTCCAGTCTAGCTCTCTGTTTATGGTCTGGGAAAACAGTAGAAAATGGCCCAAGAGCTTGGACCTCTGCACCTGCATGGGAGACCCAGAAGATGATCCTGGCTCCTGGCTTTGGATCGACACAGTTCCAGCCATTGTGGCTATTTGGGGGTTGAACCAATGGATGGAAGACCTTTCTCTCTCTCTCCCTCTGTAACTCTACCTTTCAAATAAATTAATAAAATCTTTACAGAAAGGTTACTTTGCTGCAAACAATTTTGATATCCATACATAATTTTTTTATGCTATGCATTTTCTGTTAACTCCTTAGAGAGTTCTAGGGCATTATTATACTCATTTACATACAGACATTTAATTTCTGTATCTGTTGTATGATTTGTATGTGAATACATTATGGCCCCCTTTTTACAAACCACAAAAAGTTGACCTTGGCATATTAGGTAACTTGTTCAAGGTCACACACATCCCTAAGTGGTCCTGGAGTCTGAAAAGACAGTTCACTCCAGAATACATTCTCACAAGTACTACCAGAGTTGAACAACCACTGCTTATAAAATCTCACACAACCCGATGTTTTATCTTGGAAGGCCACTGATATTTGGACTCATTTTAAGAATCAGAGAGGTGGCCGGCGCCATGGCTCACTTGGTTAGTCCTCCGCCTGTGGCGCCGGCATCCCATGTGGGTGCCTGGTTCTAGTCCCGGTTGCTCCTCTTCCAGTCCAGCTCTCTGCTGTGGCCTGGGAAGGCAGTGGAGGATGGCCCAAGTGTTAACAGGAAAAAAAAAAAAAAAGAATCACAGAGGGGCCAGCACTGTGGTGCAGCGTGTTAAAGCCCTGGCCTTAAGTGCCAGCATCCCATATGGGTGCCTGTTCTAGTCCTGGCTGCCCCTCTTCTGATCCAGCTCTTTGCTGTGGCCTAGGAAGGCAGTAGAAGATGGCCCAAGTTCTTGGGCCCCTGCACCCATATGGGAGACCCAGAAGCAGCTCCTGGCTCCTGGCTTCGGGTTGATACAGCTCTGGCCGTTCAGCCATCTGGGGAATGAACCAGCAGATAAAAGACCTCTCTGTCTCTACTTCTCTCTATAACTCTTTCAAATAAACAAAATAAATCTTTAAAAAATCATGGAGATTAAGAAATTTAAACAAATCTCTCACTGCCAAACACATAGTAGGCACTCAAATTATTTGAAACATTGATATTATTTTTAAGACATTTCTCTTGCTTTTTAAAGATTTACTTATTTACTTGAAAGAGTTACACAGAGAGGAGTGCTGGAGAGAGGGAGGAGAGGCGGGGGGTGGGGGGGGTCTTCCATCTGCTGGTTCATTCCCCAGACGGCGGCCGCAACGACTGGAGCTGTGTGGATCCGAAGCCAGGAGCCAAGAGCTTCTTCCAGGTCTCCCATGTTGGTGCAGGGGCCCAAGGACTTGGGCCATCTTCTACTGCTTTCCCAGGCCATAGCAGAGAGCTGGATCGGAAGTGGAGCAGCTGGGTCTAGAACCAGCACCCACACGGGATGCTGGCACTGCAGGCGGCGGCTTTACCTGCTACACTACAGTGCCAACCCCAAGACATTTCTATTACCTTGAGACATGCTTTTAACATCTTACAGATGGCTCTCTTTTAAAAATAATCTTAAAGATTTTTGGTAATAGTTCACTCTAACTTAATTGTGGCACACGAAAGTTTCAATGTTTAATTTCTCAGCTAGCTTTTGCTATTTCAAGTGCTACTTTCCTACAGAAAATTAAGCATCTTGAGTAAGAACACACATTACCAATAAGAACCAAATTATCTGGAAAGAAATGTTAATAAGCTTCTTCTAAAAGCTTGCTAAAGTTAATAATCTTTCTTTGGTGAGAATTTTTTCTCTAAAGTGATTCCTTTGTATTTAATTGAAATACAGGTTAGTACATTTAAATCAACAAGGCACGATTTTATAGCCTGTTTCTTTATATCTTTATAATAATTGTTTCAAGAACAATTTGGAGGGGAGCATATAAGTATTATTTTTTTCTACAGCTCCAAATAAAGCAAATAAATGGAATATAGATAAAGTTATCTGAGTCTATTATGAAATGCAATAAAGTGATATCTTAGACTGAACCTTAAATCATTGACTAGAATATTGCACCTTATCTTTAAGTTTATATGTGAATAATTTAAAGTAGATCTGGACTATTTTCTAAATGAGAAGCTGAGGAACAAATTACAGGAGGTATCTCACTGGGGAATTTTAATATCTTTAAAACATACTATTATTAGGAGCAATCCAATACGGATTAAATGACTCAATGGTGATGTAATAAACTCCGGCTACTACTCATTATTAGCCTACAAAAATAATCACATTGGCTAAGCTCAGCATGTAGAAAGCCTAGGTACTTGCATATTGTTTTATTAGTGTGTTCATAATGAAGGAAACTAGATTCATAATGTTTTGCTAGCTTATGTAATATCCCCAAGGCTACACAGCTACTAACTGGGAGAGTCACGATTAGAACTTTTTAGAACTTAGAAAAGAAAATAAACCACGTTATCAGCTCTAACATAGCACTAAAAATCAGCATTTATATCCAAGAATTTCTATACTATATATCAAGTAATCTTTCCATTTACTATATTTAGTATTCGCTGATTAATCTGAAAATTGCTTAAAATATGGACTTTATTCATCATAAAATCATTATGAAATACTACTTATCACAGCTAGTGTTTGAGGGTAAGGTCTGTCAATATTTCACCCCACCCCTCCACCCCTGGAATATAAGAAGCATTCCCACGTTATTGAAGGACTCAAAAAATGGTTGTAGTAAAATACTGCATGGCTTTAACACACACAAAAAGACATATTGATATTTAATTATGAATTACAGTATATCTGATTTTCTGAATAGATACAAGTAACTCACATCATATTACAAGGAAAAAAGTTATTTTCTTTGTTTGCTCATCATTAAAACAAATGTTACAAAAGTCAACTAAGAAGTCTTACAATGAACATAATCCAGAATCCAGCATATTTCAGCTTAAATACACATCTTCAGGCAAGTTTTGCATCTTTTTCTCTATGACTCACATAAGACTGAAGACAAGTTATACTGGTCTATACTTCTCACTAAATATTTTTTCAAAGATTTATTTATTTATTTAAAAGTCAGAGTTGCAATGAGAAAGACAGACAGAACATCTGCTGGTTCCCTCCCCAGATGGCTACAATGGCCAGGACTGAGCCAGGAGCCTCATCCAGATTTCCCACATGGATGGCAGGGACCAAATACTTGAGTCTATCTTCTACTGCTTTTCTTAGGTCATTAGCAGGGAACTGGATCGCAAATGGAGCAGCTGGGACACGAAGCAGTACCCATATGGGATGACAACATGGCAGGTGTCTGCTTTACCTGACACACCACTCCAGTCCCTGTTTACCAAATATTAACTTACCTCTAAGAATTAAAAACATAGGAGTTGCATAGAATATATACCCCAGTTCCAGAATCATTTGACCTGAATTTATTCTTGGCTATACATTTTCTATTTCATAAGCATAAATGTTAGAAATGCACATCTCTAACACAGCACACATTCTTCTGCACTGACCTCCTGTTATGTACCCCTCTGCTGATGCAACTGGATGCCTCTAGTTTCTGCAGAAATAAAAAGAATATTCTTCTCCATTTTTTTCCACAATCTATTTTCTCCATGGGCAACTCCTATCTTTTCTTTCATACACTATATTTTTCATATCCATTTAAATTCATTCTTGTTTTTCAGATACCACCTTCTTCTTAATCCTAAATAATATTATCTAGGGATTAAAAACTATCTGTTTCCCTTCTTACAGTTTGATGTTTAGTTCTTTCAAGTCCATGTACATTGTGAGTTATGAAAGCTTTTGCTTTGCCACATCCTGGGTTTGTAATGGCTTGCACACTTTTGTTTTCCTCTGGCATCTGAATTAATATCACTGCAGGACTTAAAGAATATTAGTTAAAAACAACAATACAAAAAGGGTCCTTGTCACACCAAAGGGAGAAAGAATAACATGTTTCTAAATGATGCATATGTATTTTGTGGCAAAACTCCCATCACTTACCTGCTGTAAACTTTAGTTACTAAATTGTTGATCTGTTTGTCAATTTTATATTTCCTATAATCTTCCAAGCCATCTTTAATTGCAATAATTGTAAGGACCACCACCAGAGGCAGCATGGTAATTTCCTTTTGGAAGGCTTCTACCAAAGGCACCCAGTTCAGGACAACTAGGAACAGGAAGTATAAGTTGGCAGCCCTGTAACCCAAACACACACACGACATGTTAACAACTCACTACAAAGACTAAAGTGAAAGAGGCCAAATGCCTTATTGTGTTTTCCTATAATCTATCAGCTTCTATTAGTTCATTTTGTAAGCTATGTAATAGAGTACTAGCTAGTATGAACAAACTGTTTATTACTCCCCAGAGATCTGGCTCATGTTATATTTTCAATAAATACAGGGTGTTATCTAATAAATATATAACTGTGAAGGGAGACACTTGGGCCACCCTCTGCGGCCTTTCCCAGGCCATTACCAGGGGGCTGGATTGGAAGTGGAAGGGCCAGTACACCAGCTGCCACCCATAACGGATGCTGGCACTACAGGCTGCAGCTTTATTCACTTTACCACAATGCTGGCCCCACATAGACACTTTTTGTTTTGTTTTGTGACCTTTATTTAAACAGTTACTTGTTAGAAACAAAATGATTTGTAAAATAAGCTACAGATTTATCCAGAGAAATAATATCTTGATGTAGAACTCAGGCATTCTTTGTTGCCATCTTGCATCCTCTGTCTTGTCTCTTCCATTGCCACTAGCTGGCTTCCACTACTGCTAGATTCCAGCAACAGCAGGATTCAATCCAGGGCCTTTGTTTTTTACTCTTTTCTAAAAATTCTATTTAAGTTATACAAGTTTCACATATGCAGATGTAGAAACATACTGATACTTCCCACCTTACCCTCCCTCCCACCCATGCTCCAGTTCTTCTTCCTCTTCCCTTTCCCATTCCCAGCTTTCATTTTTACAAAGATCCACTTTCAGTTTATTTAATGATCTTAAAGTTACCCTACACTAAGTAAAAGAGTTCAACAAATAGTATGAAGAAAAAATAAGAATGATATCCCTTTCTCCCTCCCTCCTTCATATACATATTTGCCCATATACATTAAATTTTAAAACAATCACAGATCATTGCAACTATAGTAGTATATCATTATTAATCATTGGTTTGACAAAGGTACAAAAAAGCTTGACAAAACTACATTTGCAGCAATACTGACATGCACAGGCATTTCTTATGAAGGAGAACTGTAGTATTTGCCTTTCTCTGTCCTGCAGTACTTCACTCAACATTATGTCCGCAGGTTGCATCCATTTAGCTACAATTGTATATTCTTTATACTTTCATTCGATCATACACCCTCCATATTTTGGCTACTGTGAACAGTGAGGCCATAAACATGGTACAGGTATCTCTTTGATACAATATGTTCGTGTCTTTTGAGTATATACCCAGTAGTGGGATTGCTGGATCATATGGCAAGTCTATTTCTAGCTCATCTCCACACTTCTTCCCCTGGGATATGCTTTGCCCACACTGCTGTCCTGAATATCTCACTCACTCTCCACACTTCCAGTGCCATCCTTTTTCTATTGCTTCAAGTAACATGATGTCCCTTTGGGGGACAAGTGCTACTTGAACGTAAGAGGTCATCATTCCACAACAGACTCATACAAAAACTGTCAAAGGATGATACCACAAGGCAGATGTCCATAACATACAATGTTAAGAAAATGAAAACTTTTTGTATCTCAAGTAGAATGATTAAAACATTCTAATTTTTTTTTTCAAAAGATGAAACAGTACCTGTGAAATTGTTCAAATAAATTTCTTGGGACAAAATTCAACAGTGTGTACTTGGTAGTCCGTATTCGGTTATTCACGTAGGTGCCCGAGACCTTCTCATACTCCTCTTTGAAGGGCCGGAGGTGGGGAACCACCACCCGGTGCTTTCCTGCCAGTTTGGGGGTGTGCGACGACTTGCCTCTGCAGGCAAGCAGTGAGGAGTAGTTGTATGGCCTCTCATCGTCATCCCTGGTTCTGCCTCCCATCAGCCGCTGCCAGTGGTATCTGGCCCATTGAAGAGCTTCAGTCATGTCCAGAACACAGAGAGATCCAGCTTGTGTGGGTGATCTAGAAACAAACAGATAACACAGTTTGGCCTCCGTGTGTCAAGTCTCTTAACTTGTGTGATTATCAGTTTTCTCATCTTTGAAATGCAAACAATGCCAAAGATGTCAGGAAATTGTCCTGAGGAGTCGATGAATAACATGGGAATGACCGCGCATGAAATCTCATTGACAGCAGCAGTCAATGAAACCCATTCTGTGTGCATTGCAAAAGGCACACATTCTCCCCTGTATGCGCATCCCTTTGCTCATCAAGGGGTAGTCTTTGTCTCCCCCACTCAACCTGGCTAGTGGAACTCCAGCAAAGGCGGCACAAGCAGAAGCCCCAGAAGTGTCTGCTCATTGGCCTGCTCTCTTTCACTGCTGCCACCACCCTGAGCCCCCGCCAAGGCTGGTCTGTTGGACGATAAGCAAACATGTCCCCACTGCAACCACTGCTCCTGCCAACATATGGGTGAGGTCACTGCCAGCTGATGACTAACACGTGAGTGTGCCCACTTGGAACAGGAGGAGACATCCCAGCTGAGCTCAGCCCGTATTGCTATACACCAAACTCGGAGTCACCAAAAGTTACATTACCAAGTTTTGAGATAGTTTATTAACAAACAAAACCTAACTGAAGCATAGTTCCTTCCTTATTTTCCTCATTTCAAAACTGTCCTTGTTTTCCGAGACAGTCTGCTCTACCACACACACAAGCTCTTTAGTTAGAAAACCAAAGGGATGAGAAGCTCACATGTTAAGAACACACTATGTTCAAAGCACTTTGCAAAACTCTTGACATTCTCTATCTTATTTCATATTGGCATCAATCCTCTGGCATGGGTATTATTTCAACTTTACAAAAGAGAAACAGACATACAGAGGTCAACATGCTGAAGTTCACAAGGTTAGTAACTAAGGCCGATTCAAACCACATGTTAAAGATTCAAAAGGTTTAAACTGTTAAGTCTCTAACGTGTCACCAGGGTGGTGGCACCCCCAGAGTACACCTGGTAGGTAATGAGTGTATCTTCATGAGCCTGGAGGGCAAGGTCTAGAGGCCCTAATTCCACCCTTGCTTTATCAATGCCACTGCATTTGCTTATCATCTGGGGTTGGAGTTCACCTCTGGAAATCTTTAATAAATTTAGTAAGTTGTCCTGATGATCAGATGAGAAGTTAATTAAGGTGTGTGCAGACTCAGCCAGAGGAGAAGTGGGTTGTGTGGAGGACACTACACAGGGCTAGGGATAAGGAAGGAGTGAGATCTGGACCCCGTTCTCCCTCTGGGAGCTCCAGGCCTAGGGGAGGAGATGGACCTGTCAATACACAGATGCAATCCAGATGCCCAATGGTATTTAAGGCCCTGAAGTACTCTGGGCAAATTATTGAAGCTTTCCTCCTTCCTAAGCTTTACCCTAACTTTATAATGTGTGTATTGATTCTTTTCTCTAAAGTGTTACACTAATCAGAAATCAATAGCTTCCCCCTAGGCACATTAAAATTGTATCCAGCTTTCACAGATCCAAAATCATAAATCATTACCTCGTAGCTCTGGGAGATGTGGTTGACTGATTCTAGTCATTCTAGTCAATCAATATCTTTAATAATACATTCTTGTTAGCATGCTTGTTTACTATACATTATGCCTTAAGCAAGTCAAAAGATCACGGTTATTCGGCATCACTATCATTGCACTTACAGAAAATAAGTTGAATCACAAATAATCTTTTAAAAATCCATAAAATCTTTAAGAATTGTATACAACTACAGCAAAATAATGAAAATAAGTAGGAGTAGACAGTTATTTATATCAGGTTAGTAGTGCATTTGTAGTGTGAATACTGGACTCACAACACAAAGGCTTGATTAGAAAGTCAGTCTTGTCAGTGTAATGATTCATATTAAATCACCAGGTCTCTGTCTTTTGGAATATGACCTCTAAAATATTTATTCATAAAGAACTAAATCAATGAACATGGAATGCCCATCTATTCAATGTAATGTTTAAAACTTTTAAAACGCCTACCTTAGAGAAGTCCAGTTTTCACAGCCTTGCACCTTTAAACCAGTAACTCATAATGGTAGCTTGAGTTATAAAAGTAGATCATAAAATATACAGAAATCTCTCCCAGGATAAGGATGTAAGGTAATGTTTTCTAAGTGAACTGACAAATAATGGGAATGCTTTCCATAAGTATTAAGCATTTTTCACACCATTTCATACTGTGCACATTAGGTGACCATTAGGAAAAACGTCACTTTCTTTAGATGGCTAAAATAAGCATTATTTGCTACCACTTCTAGAAGCTTTAAAAGAGAAGTTTTCACTTGGAATTAAATTCTTAATAAGACATTACAATGTATATGTCTAGATGGGCATCTGCCCTAGGAGTTAAGATACCCATGTCCTACATCACAGTGTCTGGGTTTTATTTCCAGCTCCTCACTCCAACTTTCTAATGCCAACCCTGGAAGCTAGTGGTGATGGCTGGCTCAAACAGCCTTTTGTGTTGGGCAGGAATGATCAAGGAGCTCCTTAGCCACCTGTTCAGTGACTTTGAAAATGTGTTAACTTCTATCCCAGTGAAAAATACATTCTGTGATGCAACCTAGAATACTCACCCACACTACAGCTGAAACACCAGTTCTACAAAGCAGTTTTTACCCTTACTATTTTCAATGTACACAAGTATTCCTATTTTCTCTTGCATATTAACACTACTCACAATGTAATGAATTGGTTTCAAGGTACCCTGCTGTGTTTCGATATACATGAAGGGACTTCAAAAAGTTAGTGGATAAAGAAATTAAAAGATAAGTTTATTGGGACAGGCATTGTGGCACAATGGCTTAACCTGCTGCCTGCGGTGCTGGTATCACCTATGGGCACTGGTTAGAGTTCCAGCTGATCCACTTCTGATCCAACTCCCTGTTTATGTACATAAAAAAGCAGCAGAAGATGGCCCAAGTATTTGAGCCCCTGTACCCACATGTGAGACCAGAATGAAGCTCCTAGCTCCCGGGCCATTGTCACCATTTGAGGAATGAACCAGCAGATGGAAGATCGATCGATCGATCGATCGATCTCTTTTTTTTCTCTCTCCCCCCACTTTCATCTGCAATTTGTTTCAAACAAGTTTTTAAGAAAATTCTTATTTCAGTGAAGAAAAAATTTTAAAGCAATAAAGATGGGTCTTGAGAAAGTTCACGACAATACATATGAAAAATTACACATGAATTTCCAAAACATTTGTCAGCAAAATAAATTTACATTTTATTCTGTTTTCCCATGAATTTGTGAAGTGCACTCATACTTTGGAAACACACCGAGTGCACACGGCTCCACACACTGAGCTGAAAGTACATATGGAAGTGGCTGGACCCATGCTGCAGGCCACACTCATACAGGAACCACACTCTTAGAGAGAAATGCACTGAAAGACAGCAGTGGGACAAGAAGGCACAGGTGAGGGCTGTACCTTTCCCTCTACAGCCAGAAGCAAATGACCTTTTCTGTCTACCCAAGAAAGTTAAAAGCATGTTTATGTTTATACTTAGAAAAGGCTCTTACGTGTTTCACATAAGTATGCAGAAAATTTTCCACAAAATATAAAAGGAAAGTAACTCAAAGTAATAAATACTTCAAAAAATCAAAAATTAGTCTCTGAAAGCTTATATTGGAGGTTATTTAATCTCAAGACCAAAAACCAGTAGCCTTTAAGCAAAATTCTATTCAATGATGAATTTTGAGCAAGGTGTTGGCAAATATAGTTTTAGTTGCACAAATGTATGTATGTATGTGTGTGTGTGTGTGTGTGTGGAGAGGGAGGGAGGGAGAGAGAGAGAGAGAGAATATCAATTAACATTTAAATCCTGAGATAGCGCCTGGCGCTGTAGTGTAGCTGGTAAAGCTGCCCCCTACGGTGCTGGCATCTCCCATATGGGCGCCAGTTCGAGTCCTGGCTGCTCCGCTTCTGATCCAGCTCTCTTTTATGGCCTGGGAAAGCAGCAGCAGAAGGCCCAATTCCTTGGGCCCAGGCACCCACGTGGGAGACCTGGAAGAAGCTCTTGGCTTCAGATCAGCGCAGCTCCGGCCATTGCAGCCAATTGGAGAGTGAACCAGTGGATGGAAGACCTCTCTCTCTCTCTCTCTCTCTCTGCCTCTCCTCTCTCTGTGAAACTCTTTCAAATAAGTAAATCTTTTTAAAAAAATCTTGAGATAAATGAGCATAAAATATTAATAATTAGCGTCTCTTAAAGAAAAAAAAATCAGCAGAATCCTGGGTCCACATTTTTACAAATTACCAAATGTCGAAAGCTTTTCACTGGGGTTGGTGCTGTGGTGTAGAAGGTTAATCCTCTGCCTGCAGTGCTGGCACCACATATGGGCACCAGTTTGAGTCCTGCTGCTACACTTCCTATCCAGCTCCCTGCTAATGTGCCAAGTCCTTGGGTCCCTGCACCCTCATGGGAGACCTGGAGGAAGCCCCTGTATTCTGGCTTCGGCCTGGCCCAGCCCAGGCTGTTGTGGCCATTTGGGGAGCGAATCAGTGGATGGAGATATTTCTCTTTCCCTTTCCTCCTCCTCCTCCTTGTCTCTATCTCTGCATTTCAAGTAAATAACTAAATCTTTTTTTAAAAAACTAACAAAAAAGCTTTTACTAAGGTTCTTGACCTAACCCTACATTTTGTCTCCCATTTTAATTGAGGGAATGAGACTTTTTGATGAACCAAATACTTCCAACTTTGTGGACTCAGGCTGAGCCTCTTATCAACTGTGTGATCCACTTAACCCAGCTCTGAGCCTGGAATAAGACACTGCTGAGAGTCACAGGACATGCACAGATAAACCTTGTTTACTCTATTTCTCATTCTCCTCTGTGGCTATTTCTCTCTCTCTCTCTCTCTCTCTTTTTTTTTTTTTTTTTTTTTTTTTTTTTACAGAATTAGAGAGACAGAGAGAAAGGTCTTCCTTTTCTGTTTGTTCACCCCCCAAATGGCTGCCATAGCTGGCGCGCTGCGCCGATCCGAAGCCAGGAGCCAGGTGCTTCCTCCTGGTCTCCCATGGGGTGCAGGACCCAAGCACTTGGGCCATCCTCCACTGCCTTCTCAGGCCACAGCAGAGAGCTGGACTGGAAGAGGAGCAACCAGGACAGAATCTGGCGCCCCAACCGGGACTAGAACCCAGGGTGCTGGCGCCACAGGTAGAGGATTAGCCTAGTGAGCCACAGCGCCAGCCTGTGGCTATTTCTTAAGTCACAGATAAGTAATGTTTGGGGACCCTGTATATGGGGCTGAGATCAAAACTTTAAAAATATTACTTTCAATTTAAAAAAAAAATGTTGTCTACATATAAATAAATGCTCAATGTACCTGTCAGTTCCTAAGAAAAAAATCAATACTAAATACACATAAAAGCCAATCACAAGAAACACAGGCTATAAAATGACCTTTATATCACTCAATATCATCTCTAACATTCTCTCCAAAACTCATTTCAACTATGAACAACCTAGATTCCCTCTTTCATGGTTCATCATGGCTTTGCGTCAATTTGCCGAAGGAATCCAAGATCTAAGTTTGAAAAGCAGTCACTTACAGCTTGGGATTGCACCATTCTGCATTTACTAGAAGGAAGCTACTTCTCTAGGCTTGAAAGATTTTTTTAAAAACGTATTTTTTCCTCTCCTAGATTTTATTTTAAAGATTTATTCATTCATTTGAAACTCGGAGCTATAGTGAGAAGGGGAGAGACAGAGAGGAGAGATATCTTCCATCTGCTATTTCACTCCCCAAATGGCCATAATAACCAGGGCAATCAGGGCTGGGCCAAGCTGACACCAGGAGGTTCATCTGGGTCTCCCACGTGGGTGCAGCAGCCCATGCAGTTGCGCCACCTTCTGCTGCTTTTCTAGGCACATCAGCTGGGAGTTGCATTGGACCTGGAACAGCTGGGACCTGAACTGGCACCCATATGGGATGCTGGCACAGCAGATTTTGGCTTAAATTTTACACATGCTGCTCCACACCACCAGCCCCTCTGCTAATAGATTTATAAGACCAGTAAGCAGTATAGTAGTGATGAAGACATCAACTCTTAGAGTCAGATGTCAATGTCCATTCTTGGCATCTCCACTTGCCAGTTAACACTGATTAAAGTGCTGGGAGGTTCAAGTGAATATATGCAAAACTTTTAGAACAATGGGATTGCTAAGTAAAGTGTAGCTACTTCTGTGTTTATCTGGAATACATTCCCTCAAAATATCCATACTTCCGAATGCAATTTACAGGTTCAGTGGGATCCCAATCAAAGTACCAATGACATTCTTCTTAGATTTAAGAAAAAATACTAAAATTCATATGGAAACACAAGAGACCTTGATTAGCAAAAGCAATCTTAAACAATAAAAACAAAGCCAGAAGTATCACAAAACCAGATTTCAAGACATACTACAGGGTAGTTACAATCAAAACAGCTTGGTACTGGTCACAAAAATAGAAATGTAGATCAATGGAACAGAACAGAACCCCCAGAAGTCAATTCACACATCTACAACCAGCTAATTTTTGACAAAGGAGCTAAAATCAATTCCTGGAACAAGGACAGTCTCTTCAACAAATGGTGCTGTGAAAACTGGATCTCTGCATGCAGAAGTATGAAACAAGACTCCCACTTTACACCTTATACAGAAATCAACTCAAAATGAATCAAGAATCTACAGCCTGATACCATCAAATTACTAGAGGAGAACACTGTGGAAACTCTGCAAGATATTGGCACAGACAAGGACTTCTTGGAAAAGACCCCAGAAGCACAGGCAATCAAAGCCAAAATTGACAAATGGGATTATATCAAGCTGAGAAGCTTCTGCACTTCAAAAGAAACACTTTACAATGTGAAGCAACCAACCAATAGAAGAAAATATTTGCAAACTATGCAATTGATAAAGGATTAATATCCAGAATCTATAAAGAGCTCAATAATCTCAACAATAAACAGTCCAGTTAAGAAATGGACAAAGGACTTCGATAAACATTTTTCAAAAGATGAAATCCAAATGGCTAACAGACACTTGAAAAAATGCTCAAGATCACTAGCCATCAGGGAGATGCGAATCAAAACCACAATGAGGTTTCACCTCACCCTTCTTAGAAACACTCCTATACAGAAATCAAAACACAATAAATGCTGATGAGGATATAGGGAAAAAATTTCCCAAATCCACTGTTGAAGAGAATGCAAACTAGTACAGCCATTGTGGAAGACAGTATGTAGGTTCCTCAGAAATCTGAAAATAGGTCTACCATATGACCCAACAATCCCACTCCCAGGAATTTCCCCAAAGGAAATGAAATCAGCATATGAAAGCTATCAGTACTATGTTTATTGCAGCTTAATTCACAATGGCTAAAATATAGATTCACCAGATTTTATTAAAGTTATAGCTTTAAGAGCAAACTACAACTATATGAAAGTTTGAATTTCAATAAACTTGCTAGTTAATAATGAGTGGAAAAATACTATTAATTATCCTGGGGCCAGCACTATAGTGCAGCAGGTTAAAGCCCCAACCTACAGCACTGGCATCCCATATGGGTGCTGGTTCGAGTCCCGGCTATTCCACTTATGATCCAGCTCTCTGCTAATGTGCCTGAGAAAGCAGTGGATATAGTCTAAGTCCTTGGGCCCCTGCACCCACGTGGAGACCCGAAGGGAGCTCCTGGCTCCTGATGGGCTCAGCTCCAGCCTTTGTGGACACTTAGGAAGTGAATCAGCAGATGGAAGACCATTCTACCTCTACCTCACTACATTTCTAACTCAGTATTTCATACAAATAAAATAAAATTTTTTTAAAAAAAGATTAACTATATTCTCACATATTCCTGGGCTGAGATTGGCAACCTGCAGTCCAATATTGCTAATAAGTGCAAAATCAAATTGCCTTTCAATGGACAAGTTGCTTTAATTTGTTACTATTAACATGTTATCTAGAATGTAAATGTTTATCAATATGATCACAGGTCCTAAAAATAAAGAGGAATTTGATATGGGATTAATAAAATTCCAAGGCCATATACACTCAACTTACTATATAATTTCACAGCAAAGCAACAATATAAAGATAAATGTTTTATCACAATAATCATTTATCATCAACATATAAGTATCTAAATATTAAAATATGTATGTAAAGGCTTATTTATAATTGTCACAAGAAAATTACAGACCAATTTCACTTATGAATATTGCCACCAAAATTCAATAAAAGTTAGCAAATTGAATACAATCAGAAGAATGGATACTTCCAGGAAATGAGAGTGGTCTTCAGTTGAGTCATCAAGGAAACAGATACCTTGGTGTTAACAATAACAAGGAGCTGAATTCTGCCAACAAGCTCAATGAGATTGAATGTGGATTCTTCCCCAAAGCCCCTAGATGAGAACTCAGAATGGCTGACATCTTAATTCCAGCCTTTGAAAACCTGACCAAAGAACCCCAACATACTGTGTCTGGATCTTTGATCTACAGAACTATCCACTATTGAGTAGGTGATGGTTCAAGCCATTAAATTTGTGGTAATTTGTTACACAGCAACAGAAAACTAATGAAGAAAGCCCAGAAGTAGATCAATATATAAATGGAATATTATGTACGGAAAAAGTGGAATTTCCATTCATTGGGAAAATGGTAATTTGTTTAATTAATAACTCTGAAATAAATGATCAACCACCTTGAAAACAAGAATGCTAAATTCCTATTTTTACCATATTGAAAAAAAACCTCCAGGTAGATTAAAAACTTAAATGTAAAAAATGATAGTAGATAAATTTAGAATATTTTTTATTGTTAGCTGGGCAAAGTTATAAAAGACAAAATAATTTATCAATGAGCTATCTACCTTATGTAAAAAATCTCAAATAAAACCAATACACAACTGCAACATTTAATGAATTGGAAAGTTTTACTATTCCTAAATTTTTCAAGTTGATATATAAAAATTAAGAGCTCAATAAAATAGGATATAAAGTAGATATAATTTTCAGAAGACTAAATTCAAACGGATAATGAAAAACAAGACACTCAACCTCACTACTCAGAGGGATACAAATTAAAGCTGCCATGAATATTCTGTTATCCACACAACTAACAATTAAAACAATTTTATGCAATGAGTGTGTGAACTGCTACTTTATCAACAAAATTTGACAAAAGAAACTTGACAATACCTGTTAAAATTAAAAAAAACATAAACCACTGAAAATGTAGTTTCACTCTGAAGAGTATTACCTGTAAGTATGAACATATGTACAATAACGTATATTATAGTCTTTGTGTTTGTAGTAACAACAAGATCTTAGAAACACAAAAATCCTTCAATTGGAGAATAGCTGAACACATTGTAAATACCTACTTTATAGAATATTATATATCTATTAAAAACATATCTCTTTCCATTGACCTGGGATGATGGCTATTATAAATAGCAAGCAAAGAAAGCACATGACAGAGAATTATAAATAGAATGAACTTTTCTAAAACTGAATGTCAAGGCCCAAATTGTCTGGGTTCAAAGACTCGCAGAATAACTTGGCCACAGTTTAAATTACAGTTTGTTTTACTATATAACTAGCAAACAAAATCTGCAAAGGTAGACATAAGATCTAGAATGTGCATTAATGGACATAGCTTCCATTAACTCTCTATTTTCTCATGTAGATGTGGTCATTTAGTAAGTTTGTCAAATATGAGGAATGCCAAGCCTGCCAGTTCAATAAAACCTGGAACATGAGACCACTGCCTCTTCAAATTCTCAGGTTAGGCACCACATCAGCACAAGGGCTTACTGATTACCAAGAGATTTCTTACTGCATCACAGCTTCATAATTTTACTATTAACATTGTACTGTTCGATGTACAGCTGTCTTCACATAACACATTTATGAATTTTTGAAGACCCTCATATAAACTAAGCATTGCTTAGTAAATAAGTACTAATGCAACTTTTAAAATTATTTATTTATTTATTTACTGATTTGAAAGGGGGAAAGACGGAGGAAGAGAGGGAGGGGGAAGAGGGGGGAGAGATAGGTAGGCAGACACAGATAAACAGCAACATAATGAGACAGCAAGTACTCCCATCTGCAATGGCCAGAGGTGCGCAAGAGCTGAAGCTGGGAGCTGAACATAATATAGATTCCCCACCTGAGCGGCAAGAACCCAAGAACCTGAATCATCACTACTGCCTTCTAGGTAAGAATTAGCAAGAAACTGGAGTCAGAAGATGAAGCTGGAAATTGAACACAGGTACTCAGCTACGGAATGTGAACATCAATAACTAGGCTAAACACCTGCTTCAAAACACCAACATTTCCTTAATGATTATTGTTTACAAAGTACTTTTCAGATCCAAGAAGGTTTTCTTTCTCAAGGTATACAATCTTTGACTCCAAAGTCATGCCTTTCCAACTATATAATACTATATCAATACAAAATTTAAAATAATCAAATAGGATCACTTAAAATTACTTTCTAATGATGGTAAATTTTTAGAAGATATTAAGAATAATACCTTGTATTAACAGAGTATACCTACAATATAACATATCATACTAAACTCCCTATTATACACAAATGCACTTGAGAGCAGACTTAATTCTCAAAAACCTTGTTTCTCCTAAAACACACTTAATGAAAAGTTTGTAGTAGAGCAGATTACCAAAGGTAAACACAGGATAATGAATTCCACTGGGCCCAGTTAGTATTAAAAATGCTGAGGTCATCAACAGCCTACAAACAACTTCAAATATACACATGAGCTTACTTGCAATAGAAGAGGAAAACATTCCCATATAGTCATTTTGAGATGCTTGGAATGAAACATGCTTCAGCACGCACCAGAATCGCCTCGCACTCCCTTCATTTCTGATCCAGCAGGTTTGGAATGGGGCTCAGGAATCTGCATGCCTAACACCTTTAAAACAGGCAGTGCTGACACTGCTGGACTTTGGACTACACCTGGTGAACCACTGGTCCATGTTAAGTAACATTACTTCAAAATGCAAATTTGAAGTTCAGTGTAAACCCTTTGTTAGCTATCACCATGTTATTGGGAAGTCCATCTCTTCTGAGAGTATATGGAAGAAGCAGCATCAGGGGCCGGAGCTGTGGCATAGTGGGCTAAGCCTCTGGCTGCAGTGCCGGCGTTCGGTTCAAGTCCTGGCTGCTCCACTTCCAATCCAGCTCTCTACTGTGGCCTGGGAAAGCAGTAGAAGATGGCCCAAGTGCTTGGGCCCCCGCACACGCATGGGAGACCGGGAAGAAGCTTCTGGCTCCTGGCTTTGGATAGGCTTAGCTCAGCCATTGTGGCCACCTGGGAGTGAACCAGTGGACAGAAGACTTTTCTTTGTCTCGCTCTCCTCTGTCACTCTATCTCTCAAATAAATAAAATTTCTTTAAAAAGCAAAGGCAGCTGATATACACTGGACTGCTTATACAAGCAGACTATTTTATCTAAGGCTGCAATGAAGTAAAAGAGTACAGATCTAGCTTATCCCCAGATCACCAGAGATTGCTGATGAGGTGCAAAGGATTTATCTCTCTATGCAGAGAAAACACAGCTCAATCACTTTCAACCAACATTTCTAAAAATCAGCAAAGAAGGACAATAGGCTCTGGCCCTGATCAATCTATAATTTGCTCCCAATCAAAATGTGAAAACACCAACAAAATATTAAAGTTATTGCATGTTTCAAACTTTAGAATACAGAGAAGTTATCTATCAGGGTTAATAAGAAGTACAGAAAAATTTATGGCTTTCTGTATCTGTGGCTGAGTATAAGATAGGAACTGCCTCACATTAGACTCATGATAAGAAGGTCTCTTTGACCTGTAAGATGTAGCCCTACCTGAGGGTTTTATCATAGTGAGGCCTGATACAACTTGGGCTTGCTCCCATCTGTGTCATCTCTGACTTGCTTGTCTAACTTACCTGCTTGTAAGAGGCTTACTACCTCAGGGAGATGGATTCCTTATCCTACAGGTAATGATAATGGCAGTAGGATCATTTGCTATCTTTGTGGGTTTCTTTGCTACATCAGGTGCCCAGGTAACATATGGGCATCGCCCTGCTATCTACAAAAGCAGGTTTCCTTTTCCCTCATGTCACATCATCTTTGGAAAAGTATAAACTGTGTGTGGATATATATCACATAGGCTTTCATGAAGACAAGGGCCAGCTGATTTAGTGCGAAAAGTGTGGCTCCTGTGAATAAAATCCCCTGGGAGTCTGAGTGCTCTGTGACATCCACAACAACTGAGCTTGAACTAAGCGCCAGGAGGAAAGCACATCCCACACTTCAGATACACACAACAAAGTGGGCCAGGATAATACATCACTTGAAACACTGAATTAAAGTAATTGGCTTTGATGATTGCTGATTATCATGTCAGGAAGTGACATTAATATGTATAAAAAGCTAACTCATACCATCTTTCATTTTTGCCACAAAGAAATGCTATAGTTTTGCCATTTTCAAGAATCTTAATGAAAACAGTTCAACTCACTCAAGCACGTGGCCCTTACAGGCCTTCAGAGATGAGTGTCTGCACCAAGCTCATTTCATCCCCGATTCCTTCAACATGACCTGACACTATTGGTTAACGCCAGGGAGAAAGATAAAAAAAAATACCGTTCTACATCACAGAAGCAGCTTCTAAGTGAGACCCTCCACAGCACTGGATGACATTTCATATCATTGCTGAAGAAAACTAAAATGACCATTTTTAAATATAGCATGCATATGTTGAAAGAAGGCAGAGGTACAAAATTAGAGTGTCGTATCTAGATGCACTGTTTTACACTGGGAAATGTTATCCATTGCTACTGTTTGCAACCAAACATTAAATAGAAGGGTTTCTTGAATTCTCTCCTGTGACTGGAAACACATAATTTATATACACAATGTATAGCATATACATATGTACATATATATTATACATAGATGGTCCTTGATTCATGATGGGGCTATATCCGAATAAACCCATGATAAGTTGGAAGTATCATGAGTAAACTTGCATTTAATATATTTCATCTGGGGCTGGCACTTCAGCCCAGTGCAATAAGCCACCGCCTGCTGCGCCACCATCCCATATGGGAGCTGGTTCGAGTCCTGGCTGCTCCACTTCCAATCCGGCTCCCTGCTAATGGCCTGGAAAGAAGTGGAAGATGGCCCAAGTCCTTGGGTTTCTGTTCCCACATGGGAGACATGGATGAATCTCCTGCCCCCTGACTTCAGCCTGGCCCAGCCCCAGCAGATGTAGCCATTAGGGGAGTGAACCAGAGGATGGAAGATCTCTCTAACTCTGCCTTTCAAGTAAATAAATAAACCTTTAAAAATACCCACTTAACCTACTGAACATTACAGCTTAGCCCAGCAGACCTTAAACATGCTCAGAACACTTATATGAGCCTACATGGGCAAAATCCTGTAACACAAAGCCTATTTAATAATAAAGTGTCAAATATCTCACATAATTTATTGAATACCTGTGTTCAAAAAATACTGGCAATGCAGCACACTGTAGAGTGCCAGTTGCTTCCCCTTGTGATGGCAGGGTCAACAGGGAGGTGTGGCTCCCAGCTGCTGCCAGCATCAAAGAATCACACATCTCTGTAGCCCCACAGAAGATGAAAATACAGCATATGGGGCTGGGGCTGTGGCATAGTGGGTAAAGCCACCACCTGCAATGCTGGCATCCCATATGGGCGTTGGTTCAAGTCCTGGCTGCTCCACTTCCAATCCAGCTCTCTGCTATGGCCTGAGAAAGCGGAAGATGGCCCAAGTGCTTGAGCCCCTGCACCCACATGGGAGACCTGGAAGAAGCTCCAGGCTCCTGGCTTCAGATTGGCACAGGTCCAATTGGGGCGTGAACGGCAGGTCCGTAAAGGCCAACTGGGAAGTGAACCAGTGGATGGAAGACCCACCCCCCACCTCTCTCTCTCTGTGTAACTCTTTCAAATAAATAAATTAAAAAAAAAAAGAAAATACAGTATGTGAAGTAGTTTCTACTGAAGGTGTACTGTTTTCACTACCACTAAAAGTAGCAAAATTCTAAGCTGATAAGTCATGGATCCTCTATATATGTACATACACATATGTGTGTGTGTGTTTATGTACACATTTTATGGATGGTTCATCTAGACACTGAAAGCTTTAATGCTTCTCTCTTTCCATACACACCAGATTTTTCTTAAGAGGACCCCACCTCCAAATGAATCCCCTTCAATGATTGCTTAGGCTCAAAGCTGATTTACATAGCAGGAAGGCAGAGAAAATGCTGCAGTTGTCCACAAAGGGACTTCACAATCTTAAGGAAAATAAAATTTATTTTTGTGCAGTATTTTTTAAAAAAATCCATGCATACTTTCATGTGTATCTCTATGCTATTGGAAAGTTTTTAAAAATCTCATAGTCATGTGTAAATCTCTAATATGCCTTAATCTTTTCTTCCAATCAGAAAAGCATGAATACATGTTATAGTATTGATGGCTGTGGTAGTAATACTGTACTTTGACCTTGGTAATCCTAAATACTCCTCAAATAATATACTACAGAAATTATAGGATAGTGCGTTGAGATTTGGTTATTCAATTATAATAGTATTATTAATAAATCTAATATCACAATAGTAGTTACCATTTATAGACATATGCCAAGTTTTGTGCTGGGGATAAATATACATTAACTTTAATCCTTACAATAGGTACATATTATTATCTCCAGTTAATGTCAAGGGAACTGAAGCTCATCTTGCTTGGAAAACTCAACCAAGTGGTATGGAATTGTACGCAGCTCATGTGGAGGGAGAGCCTCCGCCACTGCAGAGTCCTCTCGCTTAGAACAGACCCACCCAAGCAGAGCTGGCAGGAAGCACCTTGCTTCTAGCAGACCCATAAGAAATGTCAGAGTCAAAGAATAGAAGACTACTATTTTAAAAAATTGAACATAAGTACTTAAGGGAAAAATTACTAATGGCATACTTCACTTGAAAAAAAAAGTTAACAGCTAAAGTACTTGTATGTATTTATTTTAAAAACATCCTTCAAATGCAGTCAATAGAAGACTCCTTATATGGATTTGAAATATAATCTCATATATGCAAATAAAATTTTTAAGTGATTCATTTTTTCACCTGAATCCAATATCCTTTGATGGCTGCAACATCCATCAGCAACAGAGCAACCATCTTTTGCTGCCCCTCACACTCAGTCTCACTTCCCTACCTAATTTCAACAGTTAATCACCCTGTCGTTTATCATCTCAACTGCTCTACTCCCTTTCTCACTTCTTTCTTACCAAAGCCCTTACCCTGATTATATTCGAATCAGTTGTATTTAGATCTCTACATATTCTGCCCCAGTGTTTACAAGTGGAAAGTGTCTAGAGAGAAATAAATACACAGCACTCACTGATTAGTGTCATTTGTAGTTCTTGAACAGGAACCAGGAATTGGACATCCACACTCACTGCAGTC